>NW_026266306.1:0-36885 GCF_025860055.1 Xyrauchen texanus
CTACACATGTGTACCAAATTTCAAGTCAATTGGAGCTACGGTTCAGGAGAAGAAGAGTTTTGTAGGTTTTCGCAAATTTTCAACGTACGGGAAAATCCATCATGGCGGAAGTTATGGGTTCTTGAGGCTTTTTTGTTCCCCCATGAGGAATGAGGCATGTACACCAAATTTCAGAAGATTTGGACAAATGGCGTGGAAATTGTATCACTTTGAATTTTGTTTTTTGGGCGTGGCCTGTAGCGCCACCTATGGGCTGAATGTGGACCATTCTTGGTTTGGGGGTACCGCTGGCATGGAGTATCAATGTGCCAATTTAGAAAACTTTTGACCAGTGACTTTTGAGCTATTGGGGCTCAAGGAGAAGAAGAAGTAATAATAATAATAATAATAATAATAATAATAATAATAAATATAGCTGCAAGCAGCAATGCGGATTCCTCCTCAAAATGGCAAATCATTTAAAATTGATCAGTAGATGGTTGGGGATAAACCCTCCCAATTAAGGAATTCAAAAAACATGTCTTCGCCTGATTCCTAAACAAAACATTTTCAATGTACAGGAAAATCCATACCGACCTTATGGATCCTTGAGGCTTTTTTGTTCCCAATGAGAAATGCGCATGTACACCAAGTTTCAGAAGAATTGGACAAATGGGGTGGATATTATATCATTTTGAAAAAAAATTTGGGGCGTGGCCTGTAGCGCCACCTATGGGCAAATGTTGGTCATTCTTGGTTTGTGGGTTCCTGTTGGCCTGTAGTATAAATGTACAAAATTAGAAAATATTTGACCAGAAAATGGGAATTTTGGAGTGGCTCTGTAAGCTCCCTAGGGGCTTAATGTGGGCCTTTCTTGGTTTGTGGGTTCCTGTCGGCCTGTAGAATCAATACACCAAATTAGAAAATGTTTGACCAGAAAATGGGATTTTTGGAATTACCTGTAGCTTCTCTAATGGCTTAATGTTGGCCATTCGTGGTTTGTGGGTTCCTGTTGGCATGTAGTATCAGTGTACCAAATTAGAACATTTTTGACCAGAAAATGGGAATTTTGGCATGGCCTGTAGCGCCTCTAGGGGTGAATGTTGTCCATTCTTGGTTTGTGGGTTCCTGTCTGCCTGTAGTATCAATGTACCAAATTAAAAAAAAATTTGACCAGAAAACGGGAATTTTGGCGTGGCCTTTAGCTTCCTAGTGGCTTAATGTCGGCCATTCTTGGTTTGTGGGTTCCTGTTGGCCTGTAGTACCATTGTACCAAATTAGAACATTTTAGACCAGAAAATGGGAATTTCGACATGGCCTGTAGCTCCCTAGGGGCTTAATGTCGGCCATTCTTTAAGCAGTACTTCAGAGTGATGTCATCTTGAAGCATGTTAGGTTTGAAAACCATCAGTCAAAATTACATTTGATTTATTGACAGGTATATATTGTTAAAATTTGGACATTTACATAAACACTCCTTTCAGACATTTTGTATCACATTCATTTTTCCTAAGTAATGTTTTCAAGGATGTCCATTCTACAAATGTGTACCAAATTTCAAGTCAATTGGAGCTACGGTTCAGGAGAAGAAGAGTATTTTTAGGTTTTCGCAAATTTTCAACGTACGGGAAAATCCATCATGGTGAAAGTTATGGGTCCTTAAGGCTTTTTTGTTCCCCATGAGGAATGAGGCATGTACACCAAGTTTCAGAAGATTTAGACAAATGGCGTGGAAATTGTATCACTTTGAATGAAAAATCACTTTGAAAATCTCTACTTTCACTTTCACTTCTCTCTTAAGATTTTTTTCTGTTTTTTTTGTGTGATTTACATAAGCATATCACAAGCAATTTTATTTGAAAGACTATCTAGGCACATAATAACACTGTATAGCTGTGACTGTTTATAACTATTTCAAAATGTAGCCTACAAGCTCACACTTTAAATGGTCAGTGCTTTGATTTTTAAATCATTAAAATAGCAACAGATCCAGTGAAAAAAATGGAGTGATTGTGTTTACATGCCATTCAAAAACGTGGCATTTTACAAGGTAAGAGAGAAATAAAAAAACTTAAAATAATACCATTTGTACTTCTCAATTACTTGGGAATGTCTATGTTCAGGACCTAAGGCTAAATTGTTACTGTCTCTTTAAGAGGCTTTTATCGCATGATACGATACTTAAGGCACAGTTCAGTTTAATCTTTTGAGAACTGAGAAGTATCATTATTTTCGTTTTGTGCCATGCTTGTTGCATTTGTATTCATTGTGAGATGATAAAATACAGACTGCGTGAATGGTTGATTTTGTTCACTTGAATTTTGTGACGTGTTTCAGAAAAATAATCGCGAAGACAGAGACTGAGCACCCTGTTTATTTATTTTACAAAAGCACAAGGTTTTGTTGTTATTGTAAGTGTACACAAATAAAAGTACACATTTCATAGTTCGTAATGATGTCTTGCATGTTTCTGTATGGGCAAAAATGACGCAGTATTTTGTTTAAGTTGTTTCCGCTGTTTCGAGAGAAAAATATAGCAGGACGCCATCTGAATAATGCCAGAATAAAATATAATTATTCCAGATTTCTTTCTCAACTGTTTGTTCACTTGAGACATAACAGACTCCTCAATATATCATGTATTTTGACACTCTGTTGTATGAAATTGTCCGCTCAGACGCTAAGCAGCAGCGAAAGACATCGGAGTGCGTGAGTTAGACGCGACGCTGCTCGCTGTGTCACACAAACAGCTCGCAAACATGTATTTGAGTTGTTTTGACATTTGTTGAGTTGAATAGTGTAAAATCGCTTGAATGTTCAAACAGGCAAACATTGTATACAACCGACAAACCTTCATGATGATGCGAGCAAAAATGATCTCGCCATGGGTTTAGCGTGTTGTCAGAGACAATTAAACAACATCATTCTCGGAAGTTTTGATACGCTAGGATTGATCAGCCCATCCCTACTTTCTTTAGACATATGTTTCATGTTTGTGTAAGTTTTTGTGACGTGTTTCAGAAAGATATTCGCTTAGACAAAGAGCACACGGTTTATTTTCTTTATTTTACAACAAATAAAAGTACAACTTTCATAGTTTGTGACGATGTATTAAATGTATCTGTATGTGCAAAAATAACGCAGTATTTTGTTTAAGCTGTTAACGCTGTTTCGAGAGAAAAATCTTAACAGGACACCACAGCGCATCCGTGTTGTTCACAATAATTCATAATTAAATATATTGATACCCAATTTCTTTATCAACTGTTTGTTCACTTGATACATAACAGACACCCCAATATATCATGTATTTTGGTGTATGAAATTGTCCGCTCAAACGCATGAAGCTGTGAAAGCTTAACTCTCATCGGCGCGCGAAGCGCTAGTCGCGACGCTGCTCGCTCGCTGTGTCACACAAACTGCTCGAAAACATTTATTTGAGTTGTTTTGCCTTTGTTGAGTTGAATAGTGTAAAATCGCTTGAATGTTCAAGCAGGCAACCATTGTACACAACCAACAAACCTTCGTGGAAGATGCGAGCAAAAATGATCTCGCCTCGAGGATTGCGTGTTGTCAGAGACAATTAAACAACATCATACTCGGAAGTTTTGATACGCTAACGCTGTCTCGATAGAGAAAAATCTAACAGGACATCACAGCGGCATCACTAGACCCCTTCAATAATTCATAATTCAATATATTGATACCCGATTTCTTTATCAACTGTTTGTTCACTTGAGATATAGCAGACACCCCAATATATCATGTATTTTGGTGTATGAAATTGTCCGTTGAAACGCAAGAAGGGAAAGCTGAACTCTCATCGGCGTGCGAACGCTAGACGCGACGCTGCTCGCTCGCTGTGTCACACAAACTGCTCGAAAACATTTATTTGAGTTGTTTTGCCTTTGTTGAGTTGAATAGTGTAAAATCGCTTGAATGTTCAAACTGGAAAGCATTAAGACACACAATTGATTTGACATACCTCCATGCAGACGCAAAATGTCTTCTGTAGTCTAAGTCTGGAGCTCCACCCACTAGGAGACCGAAATGCTTCATTAGAGAGATTGCTACAGAAGAGCTGCATGTGGTAGACAGAGTTACTCCAGTAGAGGGAGCCTCTTTGCTCAGCCAATGTAAGTGAATGGGATTTTACATGTGGACCATATTTGTCCAGTAGAGGGAGCACTTTTGCTCAGCCATTGTAAATCAATGGGATTTTAAAAATTTTTGATCATCTTTTGTGTGTACATTTACATAAACACGTCCATTTCAGCCATTTTGTATTGTATTCATTTTTGCTAAGTAACGTTTGGAAAGACATACATACTACACACGTGTGCCAAATTCCAAGTCAATTGGAGCTGAGGTTCAGGAGAAGAAGAGTTTTGTAGGTTTTCCAAAATTTTCACTGTACAGGAAAATCCATAATGGCAGAAGTATGGGTCCTTGAGGCTTTTTTGTTCCCCATGAGAAATGAGGCATGTTTACAAAGTTTCAGAAGATTTGGACAAATGGGGTGGAAATTATATCACTTTGAATTTTTGTTTTTGGGCGTGGCCTGTAGCGCCACCTATGGGCGAATGTTGACCATTCTTGGTTTGGGGGTACCCGTTGGCATGGAGTATCAATGTGCCAATTTAGAAAATTTTTGACCAGTGACTTTTTGAGCTATTGGGGCTCAAGGAGAAGAAGAATAATAATAATAATAATAATAATAATAATAATAATAATAATAATAATAAAACCATCAATTACAATAGATTCCTCCTACGAGGAATCTAATAATAAAACCATCATTACAATAGATTCCTCCTACGGAGGAATCTAATAATAATAATAATAATAATAATAATAATAATAATAAAACCGATCAAATTCAATAGATTCCTCCTTACGGAGGAATCTAATAATAAAACCATCAAATACAATAGATTCCTCCTACGGAGGAATCTAATAATAAAACCATCAATTACAATAGATTCCTCCTACGAGGAATCTAATAATAATAATAATAAAACCATCAATTACAATAGATTCCTCCTACGGAGGAATCTAATAATAATAATAATAATAATAATAATAATAATAATAATAAAACCATCAATTACAATAGATTCCCTCCTACGGAGGAATCTAATAATAATAATAATAATAATAATAATAATAAAACCATCAAATACAATAGATTCCCTCCTTACGGAGGAATCTAATAATAATAATAATAATAATAATAATAATAAAACCGACAAATACAATAGATTCCCTCCTTACGGAGGAATCTAATAATAAAACCGTCAAATACAATAGATTCCCTCCTTACGGAGGAATCTAATAATAATAATAATAATAATAATAAAACCATCAATTACAATAGATTCCCTCCTACGGAGGAATCTAATAAAACCATCAATTACAATAGATTCCCTCCTACGGAGGAATCTAATAATAATAATAAAACCATCAATTACAATAGATTCCCTCCTACGGAGGAATCTAATAATAATAATAATAAAACCGACAAATACAATAGATTCCCTCCTTACGGAGGAATCTAATAATCCTAACGAAAACAATAGGGTCCTACGCACTTTGTGCTTGGGCCCTAATAATCCTAACGAAAACAATAGGGTCCTACGCACTTTGTGCTTGGGCCCTAAATATAGCTGCGAGCAGCGATGGCGGGCCCAAGCCGGTGGCACCGCCACCCCCGTGCCTTTAGGGTTGCTGTGCACGATGGGCAATAACGTAACCTCGCTTTGACTGTCGAGAAGGTGTGTGCTGTAGAGCTCGTATCAGTGTGTGCTCTGCAAAAGTCGATCGAGGGCACATATCGACCACAAAGTATGCGTGAGCACCCTTCCAATACCTAAAATGAAAAATGAGACACCCTACGGTCTCATGGAGTTAATGGACACATGAAATAAGTACACAAGACTGAAAATTCATATGAAGTGTGCCATTTAGGACAGGGCCTATGACCGTGAACCACAATAGTCACATCTATGAGATAATTCAAATGTAGAATAATTTTTGATGTCATAGGATGTCATAGGTCAATATCTTTTGCAGCACTTAAATGTGTTAATCCAGAAGGCCAGTATTTATCTGGAGGTCTTTGTACAGGTTTATCAATGTAATTATAATTTACGCTTATGTGTTCCTATGATATGCAATGGAAGTACATTTTTATGTTTAACATGGGTGTATTCACAATACATAGCATACGATATAATATCTTAAGATTATTTATCATTATGTTAAGTACATCACACAAATGTGACTGTATTCACCTGTAATGTCTCCAATAAGTACAGTATATTGGCCTGTACGGCCATGATATATTGCCTTAGCTAGACTTTAGCTAACCTATTACATTAGCTAGTAGCTCATGAGTCATGAATGTTAGCAAGACACAAGTTAACTATATTTGCTTTTGGCTAATTAGCTGTATAGTCGAGGCACTGTACACGCACGCGGAGGGAGGGCGGGCATCGACAAAATCTCATCTACCGACCTGATGTTTTGATTTTTTATTTAATAAATATATTTGTTTGACAGGGAATCTGTGCTAAACAGGAATATATATATTAATTTATTTATTAAAAAAAATAAACACCCCAGAAAAAGGGCACTTTCTCTCGAGGCAGAAAAAGGGCAGGTGCTCAAGCCCCTTTGATGTCTATGTGTGCACGTGCCTGAGGGTGAGTAAATGATGAGAGAAATATCTTTTTGGGGTAAACTCATTTTATTTGAAAGACTATCTAGGTACATAATAACACTGCATTGCTGTGACTGTTTATAAATTTCAAAATGTACAAGCTCACACTTTAAATGGTCAGTGCTTTGATTTTTAAATCATTAAAATAGCAACAGATCAGAGAAAAAAAATGGAGATTGAGTGATTATTTGTACATTTTACATGCCATTCAAAAACGTGGCATTTTACAGCGTAAGAGAGAAATTAAAAAACTTAAAATAATACCATTTGTACTTTTCAATGACTTGGGATGTCTATGTTCAGGGCGAAGGCTAAATTGTTACTGTCTCTTTAAGAGGGTTTTATCGCATGTTTCGATATTCAAGGCACAGTTCAGTTTAATCTTTTGAGAACTGAGAAGTATCATTATTTTCGTTTTGTGCCGTGCTTCTTGCATCTGTATTCATTGTGAGATGATAAAATACAGACTGCGTGAATGGCTGATTTTGTTCACTTGAATTTTGTGACGTGTTTCAGAAAGATTATCGCGAAGACAGAGACAAGCGCAGCCGGTTTATTTTCTTTATTTTACAAAAGCACAAGGTTTTGTTGTTATTTTAAGTGTACACAAATAAAAGTACAACTTTCATAGTTTGTGATGATGTATTAAATCAGTATGGGCACAAATAACGCAGTATTTTGTTTAAGTTGTTTCCGCTGTTTCGAGAGAAAAATATAGCAGGACGTCATCTGGAATAATGCCAGAATTTAATATAATTATACCAGATTTCTTTCTCAACTGTTTGTTCACTTGAGACATAACAGACTCCTCAATATATCATGTATTTTTACACTTTGTTGTATGAAATTGTCCGTTCAGACGCAAGCAGCAGGCGTTCGAGCGAGCGTTAGACACGACGCGGCTCGATCGCTGTGTCACTCAATCTGCTCGCAAACATGTACTTGAGTTGTTTTCACATTTGTTGAGTTGAATAGTGTAAAATCGCTTGGATGTTCAAACAGGCAAACATTGTATACAACCGACAAACCTTCGTGAAGATGCGAGCAAAGTTGAAAAGGCAACTTTAAATCGCAACGTCAATTAGCTCTCCTCTCTCGTTCGGCTTAAAGCCAAAATGTTCCCACACCGGAGCTGAAGATTGCAGCTTTGAAATCAATTCCATGTTGGACTCGTTCTTCCTAACTGGATCGCTGAAGATGTCACGAAACAGAACACTTTAAAATGCAGTTGGTTCACGCCTTCTCTTCACCTGACGGTGTCCGCTCTCTCTCTCTCTCTCTCTCTCTGTGTGTGTGTGTGTGGACACGCTGCCTGAGCCCCGCCTCCGACACAGAGTGCAGACAAGATGACAGAGGCAGCGCGATCAACTAAAATGTTGGTGACATTCATTTTAATGTAAAAATGAATCTGATTATTATTTTTAATAATAAAACAAATGATCAGTTGCAATATATCGCGGCACCAAAAATGATCGCGCTCATTTCCATATATCGTGCGATAAGTCGATATATTGACTATCGCGACAGCTCTAGACAGACAACCCTAAAACAACATCATACTCGGAAGTTTTGATACGTTCGCATCGATCAGCCCATCCCTACTTTCTTTAGACATATGTTTCATGTGTTGGTTTTAAGAAAGACTCGGAGTACTCATAAAACTCACAGAACGAAATATGCGTCACACTTTACTGCGTTCTCAACAACATGTAAGTTTTCTTCATACGTTAAAACAACGAGAATACAGAAAATAGGCTTAGAACTCCACCTAGTGGTTATATTATAGAATTAAAGGAGAAATTACATGAGACAGCTTTATAACTTAAATGGCTTTAACTGAAATAGACTAAAGTTTAATATAACTATTCTGATAAGTGTATATTTCCAACATCATGTTTGTGTTATCCGTTTCTGTAAGTTTTTGTGACGTGTTTCAGAAAGATAATCGCTTAGAGCGATAGTTTATTTTCATCTTAACCGGACATCACAGTTGATCACTGAAATAATTCATAATTCAATATATTGATACCCGATTTCTTTATCAACTGTTTGTTCAATTGAGACATAAGGGGGTGATTTCAAAGCATTTTGAAAGTGACACACTTCCTTCTGCCAGTTGGTGGCGCTATAACTTTGACTCAAGTAGTCACATCCATGTGACACACTGCTGAAGTTTCATCGAGATCAGTTAATGTATGCAAAAGTTATAACACACTTCCTTGCTTTTATGCTTCCTTTGTGTGCTTTTTGGAGCTTCAAAGTTCATTTGCAATGTGTTCCACATTCAAACCAAAATATCTGACTTTCTGTTGCTCTGTTTGTTCACTTGAGACATAAGAGGGTGATTTCAAAGCATTTTGAAAGTGACACACTTCCTTCTGCCAGTTGGTGGCGCTATAACTTTGACTCACAATAGTCACATCCATGCGACCGGCCTCTTCCCTTGAACACACTGCTGAAGTTTCATCGAGATCAGTTAATGTATGCAGAAGTTATAACAAAACTTCCTTGCTTTTATGCACCCTTTATGTGCTTTTTGGAGCTTCAAAGTTAATTTGTAATGTGTTCCACATTCAAACCAAAATATCTGACTTTCTGTTGCTCTGTTTGTTCACTTGAGACATAAGAGGGTGATTTCAAAGCATTTTGAAAGTGACACACTTCCTTCTGCCAGTTGGTGGCGCTTTAACTTTGACTCACAATAGTCACATCCATGTGACACACTGCTGAAGTTTCATCGAGATCAGTTAATGTATGCAGAAATTATAACACACTTCCTTGCTATTTGCTCCCTTCATATGCTACCTTTATGGGGTTTTTGGAGCTTCAAAGTTTCCTTTGCAATGTGTTCCACATTCAAACCAAAATATCTGACTTTCTGTTGGTCTGAGCTAATGACTGTAAATTAGAAAGTTGTCCGGCTCGATGAGAACAATATAATTCCTGAGTTTTGTGACTCTAGGTCGAAGTATAAAACCAATACCCCACTTTTGTCAACAGGTGGCGCTACTGAGCCCCTGCACCACGCATCAAAAAGAATATTCAACTTTGAAGCGCTGCCACGACCACAGTATTTAAGATATCAATAATCCTTTCACACGTCTACATCTGCCGTGTGTTTACATTATACACATAAAGTTTTAAGTAAATTGGGTAAAAATAAGAGGGTGATTTCAAAGCATTTTGAAAGTGACACACTTCCTTCTGCCAGTTGGTGGCGCTATAACTTGGACTCACAATAGTCACATCCATGCGATCGGCCTCTTCCAGCGATCACACTGCTGTGGTTTCATCGAGATCAATTAATGTATGCAGAAGTTATAACACATTTCCTGTTTCACTTTTCGCGCCATAATTTCGTTTCCTCGCCACAGCCAAACCGTTCGAGATATCAAAAATCCGCCGGCAAGTTTTCATCCTCAATGTCTTGACTTCATGCTGACCGAGTTTCGTGGCGATTGGTGGAATTCTCTAGGAGGAGTGTTTCACATTCCATTGCATGTGTTTTCCAAAGAACCCTAAATAGACGATTTCCTGTTGGGCTGAGGTAAAAAGTAAAAGTATGAAGGATATATGCAACGATGAGATCTATATGTGTACCGAGTTTCATATTATTACATGCAAGCGTGTTTGATTTATGGACCAAGTTTTCGGACCCTGTTTCAGGGGGCGCTGTCGAGCCCCCCTGCCACGCCCGGGTACCAGCTTCAGCCCGGCCCTAATGGCCGCGGGTTCTGACCAGTGTGCAAAGTTTCAAGAGTTTTTGAGCACGTTAAGAGCCCCAAAAGTGCCCCAATATTCGTAAAAAAAAATAATAATAATAATAATTAAAGCTGCGAGCAGGGATGACGGGCCCAAGCCGGTGGCACCGCCACCCCTGGGCCTTTAGGGTCGCCGAGCTCGACGGGCAATAACGTAAGCTCGCTTCGACCGTCGAGAAGATGTGTGCAAATTCAAGAAATCCACATTCAAACCAAAATATCTGACTTTCTGTTGGTCTGTTTGTTCACTTGAGACATAAGGGGTGATTTAAAAGCATTTTGAAAGTGACACACTTCCTTCTGCCAGTTGGTGGCGCTATAACTGACTCACAATAGCAACATCCATGCGATCGGCCTCTTACAGCGAACACACTGCTGAAGTTTCAGTCGAGATCAATTAATGTATGCAGAAGTTATAACAGACTTCCTGTTTCTCTTACTGCCTTCTGCCAGTTATTACAGGCTTTGTACTTTACTCACGCTCCAATACCGACGTAGAAAATCATCCTCTTTACATGCGTAAAAATATGCTTGGAAACATCACAGTGGAGCGGTGCTTACTGTGAATGATACGAATTGTACTACTGACTATTTAAACAGAGTAATTTTTATATGGTAGGTTTACTATTTTATTATTATATTTTATTGCGGCTATAATGAACAGGCTGCAATGTCAAGATTGCAATGATGGAGTGTGTGTGTGTGTGTGTATTTGTAACCTTAAAGGGGTCATATAATGCCATTTTTGTACAAGTTAATATGAATCTTTAGGGTCTAAATGAAAACTTTGTAATATACTTTTATTAAAAATTCTCATTAGTATTTTAAGAAAACACTAATTTTAACTGCTGAAAAACAGCTCCGTTTTCAGCACGCCGTTTCAGTGCATATGACTTTAAATGATAATGAGGTTTGGTCACCCGCCCCTCCCTCCGTTCTGGGGAATTCTAGTCTTGAATCATATGCATTTGCAAGATGTAAACAGTATTTTGCCAGTATTGTGTTACCATTCATCTTCATGCAGTTATAACTGTTTTTTGACATTACTTCTTAATCAGTAACATACAAGTAAACCAGGTGTAACTTAGTGTTACCATGTTAACTGTAACACCTGCGTACACAGTTTTTAATAACACAATAACCATAACGCGTTGTTCATTATAAACGTGGGATTATGAATTATATTGAGAACGTCGTAACATTATGGAAAACATGCCGTAATGTACCCTGAGTGTAAACATTAGCCACATGCAGTTTAGCGTTGTTTTGGTTAAACTCACCTCTGAATGCCGCTTTACCTGCAGTTGAGCGTTGTTAAACTCACCGATGAATGGGGTTGTACACCACAATGAGCGTTGTTAAACTCACCGATGAATCGCGGTTGCCTATGCACGCGCTAAACCTTTGCTGAGAGGGCACTTTGATATCAGATTGTGAGGGTTTTTAAACATAAAAAAACTGTTGGAGGGCCAGATAAAGATGATCTGGGGGCCACCATTATACTAGCCCTGCCATAGATCATTTATTGTAGCCTATTCCTTTTTATTTTTATTTATTGCAGTCTCGACCCATTCAGCAGCAGACCATTGCGGTGAGCTTACCCAAGAAGTCAGATTTCAACGCTACAGGCTCCGGTTCAGAGATATATAGAAGTCTATCGGACTACCCTGCACGTTATGTTTGCTCTCCTGATCACAACAGAAGTGGCGTAGATAGTGGCGTGTGCAAAACTGTCCCAATTCTGCTTTTCACAGCTCGGGCCCTTACGCACTTACTCCGCTAAGTGCACTTTCAACAAGTGTCCACTTCGAGGAAGGCCTTAGGGCATAGTGTGCATATTGGGACAGGGCCTTCCTGTTTTCGGTCGAAGTCCACAGTAGTCGATTGTCGAGTTAACGCAGCGATCATTGGTAACTAAGCAATTCAAGAGAATGCGCCCCATTTAAGTCAACAGGGTGCAACAGAGTTCTCAACAGAAAATACCACTCTAATCACCCTTTTGCTAATGAAAAAAATTATAATCTATAAACAAAGTCGTAACAGCTAAAATAATTTTAGCTCAAATTTATTTATTTGCTAAAATAAAACATTTACTTACTTTCACATGTTTCATTAAGTCCTCGGCAGTTGCATGACCCATGAACTGGGATCCCAGGTATCTTGACTGCACCTGCCCGCCCTCCCAAAAACGTACGTGCAGGTCCAGCTGTTTCGTTTTGGTGGTGCGATTAAGACTTTCGTCGAACATCAGCACGAATGGTCCCGTGATTTTGGAAATTAGTCATCATCCGCTATTCCAAAGCGCGTAATGGCTGATGGCTGTCGTTTGCTGGAGACCCTTCACAGCAGTTAGATGTTTTTCACTTTTTGAATGAGACTCCAGCGACCGCACACCCAACATTCCCAATTTAATAGCTGTCTTGCATAAGCAGTAGGCTTCAAATGCGTTATTTGCAACTGGCTTTAACCAAGCACGAAATTCAGATTTTTCAAGCCAAGTATCGCTAAACTTGCACTTCCTCATAGCTGAATAAAATCCGTTTAACGTCTTTCTGTGGTTATCCGAGAGACTCGCGCCAATAACACGAAAGCTCAAAGCTGATTGGCTGTTGCATGTTGGTCTATTTTGTAGTCGTAATACAGCGAATTATATTTGGACTAGCGAATTAAGAAACTACAACACCACGGAATTAAAAAAAAAAACATTCCAAAGAGCTGCGGGAGCATTTAAATGAGATTTACATGGACGTAGGAAAATTAAGACCTGTTAAAAATTATTTAAGACCTAGAACACAATACTTCAGCAAATTTAAGACTTTTTAAGGCCTTAAATTGTGATTTTGAAATTTTAGACTTTTTAAGACTTTTTAAGACCCCTGGAAACCCTGTTCTGAGTAACATCACCAAAGCAATGACGCTCACGACTCCTGTTGAAGTATCCAGCATCTCTAAGGTCTGCAAATAACTCCATCCAGAACTGAGACCTATATACATTTTTAAGAGTCCTCAAGCTGATGTTTACACCGTTTACAGCGTACGAGTGGCCCTCGTTAAAATATTGAACGCAATGATGCAGTATGTCTTGTTTTTCCGTCTGGTCCGCGTCTTTTAAAAACTCCAAACACCGTTCTCAACAGTCAACACGTACAAGTCTTCTTCTTACGTTAAAACAACGAGAATACAGAAAATGTGCTTAGACCTCCACCTAGTGGTTATATTATAGAATTAAAGGAGAAATTACATATGAGACACTTTATAACTGAAATTGCTTTAACTGAAATAGACAAGTTTAATATAACTATTCTGATAAGTGTATATTTCCAACATCATGTTTGTGTTATCCGTTTCTGTAAGTTTTTGTGACGTGTTTCAGAAAGATAATCGCTTAGACAGAGTAATAGTTTATTTTCATCTTAACCGGACATCACAGTTGATCACTGCAATAATTCATAATTCAATATATTGATACCGATTTCTTTATCAACTGTTTGTTCAATTGAGACATAAGGGGGTGATTTCAAAGCATTTTGAAAGTGACACACTTCCTTCTGCCAGTTGGTGGCGCTATAACTTTGACTCACAGTAGTCACATCCATGTGACACACTGCTGAAGTTTCATCGAGATCAGTTAATATATGCAAAAGTTATAACACACTTCCTTGCTTTTATGCTTCCTTTGTGTGCTTTTTGGAGCTTCAAAGTTCATTTGCAATGTGTTCCACATTCAAACCAAAATATCTGACTCTAGGTCAAAGTATGAAACCAATACCCCACTTTTGTCTGAAGGTGGCGCTACTGAGCCCCTGCACCAGGCATCAAAAAGAAAATTCAAGTTTGAAGAGCTGCCACGACAACAGTATTTAAGATATCAATAATCCTTTCACACGTCTACATCTGCCGGGTGTTTACATTATACACATAAAGTTTGAAGTAAATCGTGTAACAATAAGTGGGTGATTTTAAAGCATTTTGAAAGTGACACACTTCCTTCTGCCAGTTGGTGGCGCTATAACTTTGACTCACAATAGTCACATCCATGCGATCGGCCTCTTACAGCGAACACACCGCTGAAGTTTCATCGAGATCAATTAATGTATGCAGAAGTTATAACACTCATGTTAACTGTAACACCTGCGTACACAGTTTTTAATAACACAATAACCATAACGCGTTGTTCATTATAAACGTGTGATTATGAATTATATTGAGAACGTCGTAACGTTATGGAAAACATGCCGTAATGTACCCTGAGTGTAAACATTAGCCACATGCAGTTTAGCGTTGTTTTGGTTGAACTCACCTCTGAGTGCTGCTTTACCTGCAGTTGAGCGTTGTTAAACTCACCGATGAATGGTGTTATGCGCCACAATGAGCGTTGTTAAACTCACCGATGAATGCGGTTGCCTATGAATGCGCTAAACCTTTGCTGAGAGGGCACTTTGATATCAGATTGTGAGGGTTTTTAAAAATAAAAAAACTGTTGGAGGGTCAGATAAAGATGATCTGGGGGCCACCATTATACTAGCCCTGCCATAGATCATTCATTGTAGCCTATTCCTTTTTATTTTTATTTATTGCAGTCTCGACCCATTCAGCAGCAGGCGAAAACGTGCGTGCAGGTCCAGCTGTTTCGTTTTGGTGGTGCGATGAAGACTTTCGTCGAACATCAGCACGAACGGTCCCGTGATTTTGGAAATTAGTCATCATCCGCTATTCCAAAGCGTAATGGCTGATGGCTGTAATTTGCTGGAGACCCTTGACAGCAGTTAGATATTTTTCACTTTTTGAATGAGACTCCAGCGCCCGTACACCCAACATTCCCAATTTAATAGCTTTCTTGCATAAGCAGTAGGCTTCAAATGCGTTATTTGCAACTGGGTTTAACCAAGCACGAAATTCAGATTTTTCAAGCCAAGTATCGCTAAACTTGCACTTCCTCATAGCTGAATAAAATCTGTTTAACGTCTTTCTGTTGTATCCGAGAGACTCGCGCCAATAACACAAAGCTCAAAGCTGGCTGTTGCATGTTGGTCTATTTTGTAGTCATAATACAGCGAATTATATTTGGACTAGCTGAAATAAGAAACTACAACACCACGGAAGTAAAAAAAGAAACATTCCAAAGCGCTATGGGAGCATTTAAATGAGATTTACATGGACGTAGGAAAATTAAGACCTGTTAAAAATTATTTAAGACCTAGAACACAATACTTCAGCAAATTTAAGACTTTTAAGGCCTTAAATTGTGATTTTGAAATTTTAGACTTTTTAAGACTTTTTAAGACCCCGTGGAAACCCTGTTTTTTTTTTTTATTTATTTTTTTTGTAGAGTATTTTTTATTGTATCACCAAAGCAATGACGCTCACGACTCCCGTTGAAGTATCCAGCATCTCTAAGGTCTGCAAATAACTCCATCCAGAACTGAGACCTATATACATTTTGAAGAGTCCTCAAGCTGATGCTTACACCGTGTACAGCGTACGAGTGGCCCTCGTTAAAATATTGAACGCAATGATGCAGTATGTCTTGTTTTTCCGTCTGGTCCGCGTCTTTTAAAATCTCCAAACACCGTTCTCAACAGTCAACACGTACAAGTGTTCTTCTTACGTTAAAACAACGAGAATACAGAAAATGTGCTTAGACCTCCATCTAGTGGTTATATTATAGAATTAAAGGAGAAATTACATCTGAGACAGCTTTATAACTGAAATAGACAAGTTTAATATAACTATACTGATAAGTGTATATTTCCAACGTCATGTTTGTGTTATCCGTTTCTGTAAGTTTTTGTGGCGTGTTTCAGAAAGATAATCGCTTAGACAGAGTAATAGTTTATTTTCATCTTAACCGGACATCACAGTTGATCAGTGAAATAATTCATAATTCAATATATTGATACCGATTTCTTTATCAACTGTTTGTTCAATTGAGACATAAGGGGTGAATTCAAAGCATTTTGAAAGTGACACACTTCCTTCTGCCAGTTGGTGGCGCTATAACTTTGACTCACAATAGTCACATCCACGCGACCGGCCTCTTCAAGTGAAGAAACTGCTTAAGTTTCATCGAGATCAAGTAATGTATGCAGAAGTTATAACACACTTCCTTGCTGTTTAAGCTTCATTTATGTGCTTTTTGAGCTTCAAAGTTCTTGTGCAATGTGTTCCACATTCAAACCAAAATATCTGACTGTAGGTCAAAGTATGAAACCAATACCCCACTTTTGTCTGAAGGTGGCGCTACTGAGCCCCTGCACCAGGCATCAAAAAGAAAATTCAAGTTTGAAGAGCTGCCGCGACAGCAGTATTTAAGATATCAATAATTCTTTCACACGTCTACATCTGCCGTGTGTTTACATTATACACCTAAAGTTTGAAGTAAATCGTGTAACAATAAGTGGGTGATTTTAAAGCATTTTGAAAGTGACACACTTCCTTCTGCCAGTTGGTGGCGCTATAACTTTGACTCACAATAGTCACATCCATGCGATCGGCCTCTTACAGCGAACACACCGCTGAAGTTTCATCGAGATCAATTAATGTATGTAGAAGTTATAACACTCTGACTGTTTCTCGTTTCTCGCCATCATTTCGTTTCCTTGCCACGGCCAAACCGTTGGAGATATCAATAATCTGCCGGCAATTTTTCATGGTCAATGTCTTGACATCATGCTGACCGAGTTTGGTGGCGATTGGTGGAGTTCTCTGGGAGGAGTATTCCAAATTCCATTGCGTGCGTTTTTCAAACAACACTAAATAGACGGTTTCCTGTTGGTCTGGGGTAAAAAGTGAAAGTATGAAGGATATATGAAATGATGAGATCTATATGTGTACCGAGTTTCATATTATTACATGCAAGCGTGTTTGAGTTATAGACCAAGTTTTCGGCCCCTGTTCCAGGGGCGCTGTCGAGCCCCTGCCACGCCCGGTACCAGCTTCAGGCCGGCCCTAATGACCGCAGGTTCTGACCCGTGTGCAAAGTTTCAAGAGTTTTTGAGCATGTTAAGAGCCCCAAAAGTGCCCCGTAAGTCGTAAAAAAAAAAATAATAATAATAATAATAATAATAATAATAATCCTAACGAAAACAATAGGGTCCTACGCACTTTGTGCTTGGGCCCTAATAATCCTAACGAAAACAATAGGGCCTTGCCTTTTCAAGGCTTGGGCCCTAATAATCCTAACGAAAACAATAGGGTCCTACGCACTTTGTGCTTGGGCCCTAATAATAAATATAGCTGCGAGCAGCGATGGCGGGCCCAAGCCGGTGGCACCGCCACCCCCGTGCCTTTAGGGTTGCTGTGCACGATGGGCAATAACGTAACCTCGCTTTGACTGTCGAGAAGATGTGTGCTGTAGAGCTCGCATCAGTGTGTGCTCTGCAAAAGTGCGCATCAAGGGCACATATCGACCACAAAGTATGCGTGAGCACCCTTCCGATACCTAAAATGAAAAATGAGACACCCTTCGGTCTCATGGAGTTAATGGACACATGAAATAAGTACACAAGACTGAAAATTCATATGAAGTGTGCCATTTAGGACAGGGCCTATGACCGTGAACCACAATAGTCACATCTATGAGATAATTCAAATGTAGAATAATTTTTGATGTCATAGGATGTCATAGGTCAATATCTTTTGCAGCACTTAAATGTGTTAATCCAGAAGGCCAGTATTTATCTGGAGGTCTTTGTACAGGTTTATCAATGTAATTATAATTTACGCTTATGTGTTCCTATGATATGCAATGGAAGTACATTTCTATGTTTAACATGGGCGTATTCACAATACATAGCATACGATATAATATCTTAAGATTATTTATCATTATGTTAAGTACATCACACAAATGTGACTGTATTCACCTGTAATGTCTCCAATAAGTACAGTATATTGGCCTGTATGGCCATGATATATTGCCTTAGCTAGACTTTAGCTAACCTATTACATTAGCTAGTAGCTCATGAGTCATGAATGTTAGCAAGACACAAGTTAACTATATTTGCTTTTGGCTAATTAGCTGTATAGTCGAGGCACTGTACACGACGCGGAGGGAGGGCGGGCATTGACAAGTTCTCATCTACCGACCTGATGTTTTTTATTTAATAAATATATTTGTTTGACAGGGAAGCTGTGCGCAAACAGGAATATATATATTAATTTATTTATTAAATAAATAAAAATAAACACCCCAGAAAAAAGGGCACTAATTTCTCTCGAGGAAGAAAAAGGGCAGGTGCTCAAGCCCCCTTTGATGTCTATGTGTGCATGTGCCTGAGGGTGAGTAAATGATGAGAGAAATATATTTTTGGGGTAAACTCATTTTATTTGAAAGACTATCTAGGTACATAATAACACTGCATTGCTGTGACTGTTTATAAATTTCAAAATGTACAAGCTCACACTTTAAATGGTCAGTGCTTTGATTTTTAAATCATCAGTGATTATTTTTACATTTTACATGCCATTCAAAAACGTGGCATTTTACAGGGTAAGAGAGAAATTAAAAACTTAAAATAATACCATTTGTACTTTTCAATGACTTGTCTATGTTCAGGGCTGAAGGCTAAATTGTTACTGTCTCTTTAAGAGGGTTTTATCGCATGTTACGATATTCAAGGCACAGTTCAGTTTAATCTTTTGAGAACTGAGAAGTATCATTATTTTCGTTTTGTGCCGTGCTTGTTGCATCTGTATTCATTGTGAGACGATAAAATACAGACTGCGTGAATGGCTGATTTTGTTCACTTGAATTTTGTGGCGTGTTTCAGAAAGATTATCGCGAAGACAGAGACAGCGCAGCCGGTTTATTTTCTTTATTTTACAAAAGCACAAGGTTTTGTTGTTATTTTAAGTGTACACAAATAAAAGTACGACTTTCATAGTTTGTGATGATGTATTAAATGTATCAGTATGGGCACAAATAACGCAGTATTTTGTTTAAGTTGTTTCCGCTGTTTCGAGAGAAAAATATAGCAGGACGTCATCTGGAATAATGCCAGAATTTAATATAATTATACCACATTTCTTTCTCAACTGTTTGTTCACTTGAGACATAACAGACTCCTCAATATATCATGTATTTTTACACTTTGTTGTATGAAATTGTCCGTTCAGACGCAAGCAGCAGGCGTTCGAGCGAGCGTTAGACACGACGCGGCTCGATCGCTGTGTCACTCAATCTGCTCGCAAACATGTATTTGAGTTGTTTTCACATTTGTTGAGTTAAATAGTGTAAAATCGCTTGAATGTTCAAACAGGCAAACATTGTATACAACCGACAAACCTTCGTGAAGATGCGAGCAAAAATAATCTATCAGACATAGAGCTGTCACGATAACTACTTTTTGTTGTGCGATATATTGCGCATAAATTAATTGCGATAAACGATATTATTGTAATTTTCAGACCATTTTATGCCACTGATTACATAATGACAATATAATAGCATAATAATGCAAGTACACTGTTTCAAAGAACAAAGAACATTTTATTCTTATTCTATTCAATATTTAGACATTGTGAAATGTGAAAAAATATATCCCAAATAAATAAAACAAGTAAATAAATACACTTTCGTTAACAAAAAAGTGCAAGGTATCAAGAACTAGATCAAAACAAAGTAGGCTAATATGTCAATTTAAACTTTTAAAGTGTCTCACACAAAGGCACAGATGCATCAACAGGACATTTCTGCTGCCAGATTAGTTTTTTAATTGTTAGGCAGATTCCGAGAAAGGAACACCTACATATTTACCTTGTGGGGCTTAAGGCAGGATCTTACTGGGGTAACAATGTTACCAGCTGTGCTAAACAGTCTTTCTTATAGCGAGTTACGCTATCCGTGAGTGTGCGCCATTTCGCGCTGTCACGTTTATATTTGCACTGTCGGGAAAAGGCATCTGCAACAGATAACTGTCTGGAAGAAGGCCCCTCTCCAACTCCAGCTGCAGTTGTTGTTCCCAGGTTGAAAAACTGGGTGGGATGGTTATGTTTTAGGTGCGATTTTAAGTTGCCTCTTTACGCTGCTACTGTTTTAAAACACAGTCGACATACCGGCTCGTTCACGTTAATTAGCTCTCCTCTCTCGTTCGGCTTAAAGCCACAATGTTCCCACACCGGAGCTGAAGATTGCGGCTTTGAAATCAATTCCATGTTGGACTCGTTCTTCCTAACTGGCTCGCTGAAGATGTCACGAAACAGAACACTTTAAAATGCAGTTGGTTCACGCCTTCTCCTCACCTGACGGTGTCCGCTCTCTCTCTCTCTCTCTGTGTGTGTGTGTGTGTGTGTGGACACGCTGCCTGAGCCCCGCCTCCGACACAGAGTGCAGACAAGATGACAGAGGCAGCGCGATCAACTAAAATGTTGGTGACATTCATTTTAATGTAAAAATGAATCTGATTATTATTTTTAATAATAAAACAAATGATCAGTTGCAATATATCGCGGCACCAAAAATGATCGCGCTCATTTCCATATATCGTGCGATAAGTCGATATATTGACTATCGCGACAGCTCTAGTCAGACAACCCTAAAACAACATCATACTCGGAAGTTTTGATACGTTAGGATCTATAAGCCCATCCCTACTTTCTTTAGACATATGTTTCATGTGTTGGTTTTAAGAAAGACTCGGAGTACTCATAAAACTCACAGAGCGAAATATCGTCACACTTTACTGCGTTCTCAACAACATGTAAGTCTTCTTCATACGTTAAAACAACGAGAATACAGAAAATAGGCTTAGAACTCCACCTAGTGGTTATATTATAGAATTAAAGGAGAAATTACATGAGACAGCTTTATAACTGAAATGGCTTTAACTGAAATAGACTAAAGTTTAATATAACTATTCTGATAAGTGTATATTTCCAACATCATGTTTGTGTTATCCGTTTCTGTAAGTTTTTGTGGCGTGTTTCAGAAAGATAATTGCTTAGACAGAGCGATAGTTTATTTTCATCTTAACCGGACATTGATCACTGCAATAATTCATAATTCAATATATTGATACCCGATTTCTTTATCAACTGTTTGTTCAATTGAGACATAAGGGGTGATTTCAAAGCATTTTGAAAGTGACACACTTCCTTCTGCCAGTTGGTGGCGCTATAACTTTGACTCAAGTAGTCACATCCATGTGACACACTGCTGACGTTTCATCGAGATCAGTTAATGTATGCAAAAGTTATAACACACTTCCTTGCTTTTATGCTTCCTTTGTGTGCTTTTTGGAGCTTCAAAGTTCATTTGCAATGTGTTCCACATTCAAACCAAAATATCTGACTTTCTGTTGCTCTGTTTGTTCACTTGAGACATAAGAGGGTGATTTCAAAGCATTTTGAAAGTGACACACTTCCTTCTGCCAGTTGGTGGCGCTATAACTTTGACTCACAATAGTCACATCCATGCGACCGGCCTCTTCCCGCGAACACACTGCTGAAGTTTCATCGAGATCAGTTAATGTATGCAGAAGTTATAACAAAACTTCCTTGCTTTTATGCACACTTTATGTGCTTTTGGAGCTTCAAAGTTAATTTGTAATGTGTTCCACATTCAAACCAAAATATCTGACTTTCTGTTGCTCTGTTTGTTCACTTGAGACATAAGAGGGTGATTTCAAAGCATTTTGAAAGTGACACACTTCCTTCTGCCAGTTGGTGGCGCTATAACTTTGACTCACAATAGTCACATCCATGTGACACACTGCTGAAGTTTCATCGAGATCAGTTAATGTATGCAGAAGTTATAACACACTTCCTTGCTATTTGCTCCCTTCATATGCTACCTTTATGGGGTTTTGGAGCTTCAAAGTTTCCTTTGCAATGTGTTCCACATTCAAACCAAAATATCTGACTTTCTGTTGGTCTGAGCTAATGACTGTAAATTAGAAAGTTGTCCGGCTCGATGAGCACAATATAATTCCTGAGTTTTGTGACTCTAGGTCGAAGTATAAAACCAATACCCCACTTTTGTCAACAGGTGGCGCTACTGAGCCCCTGCACCACGCATCAAAAAGAATATTCAACTTTGAGCGCTGCCACGACCACAGTATTTAAGATATCAATAATCCTTTCACATGTCTACATCTGCTGTGTGTTTACATTATACACATAAAGTTTTAAATAAATTGGGTAAAAATAAGAGTGTGATTTCAAAGCATTTTGAAAGTGACACACTTCCTTCTGCCAGTTGGTGGCGCTATAACTTGGACTCACAATAGTCACATCCATGCGATCGGCCTCTTCCAGCGATCACACTGCTGCGGTTTCATCGAGATCAATTAATGTATGCAGAAGTTATAACACATTTCCTGTTTCACTTTTCAGCGCCATAATTTCGTTTCCTCGCCACGGCCAAACCGTTCGAGATATCAAAAATCCGCCGGCAGTTTTTCATCCTCAATGTCTTGACTTCATGCTGACCGAGTTTACGTGGCGATTGGTGGAATTCTCTAGGAGGAGTATTTCACATTCCATTGCATGTGTTTTCCAAAGAACCCTAAATAGGCGATTTCCTGTTGGGCTGAGGTAAAAAGTAAAAGTATGAAGGATATATGAAACAATGAGATCTATATGTGTACCGAGTTTCATATTATTACATGCAAGCGTGTTTGATTTATGGACCAAGTTTTCGGACCCTGTTTCAGGGAGCTGTTGAGCCCCCTGCCACGCCCGGTACCAGCTTCAGCCCGGCCCTAATGGCCGCGGGTTCTGACCAGTGTGCAAAGTTTCAAGAGTTTTTGAGCACGTTAAGAGCCCCAAAAGTGCCCCAATAGTCGTAAAAAAAAAATAATAATAATAATAAATATAGCTGCAAGCAGCGATGGCGGGCCCAAGCCGGTGGCACCGCCACCCCGTGCCTTTAGGGTTGCTGTGCACGATGGGCAATAACGTAACCTCGCTTTGACTGTCGAGAAGATGTGTGCTGTTTACCTTGCATCAGTGTGGGCTCTGCAAAAGTGCGCATCGAGGGCACATATCAACCACAAAGTATGCGTGAGCAACCTTCTGATACCTAAAATGAAAAATGAGACACCCTACGGTCTCATGGAGTTAATGGACACATGAAATAAGTACACAAGACTGAAAATTCATATGAAGTGTGCCATTTGGGACAGGGCCTATGACCGTGAACCACAATAGTCACATCTATGAGGTAATTCAAATGTAGAATAATTTTTAATGTCATAGGATGTCATAGGCCAATATCTTTTGCAGCACTTAAATGTGTTAATCCAGAAGGCCAGTATTTATCTGGAGGTCTTTGTACAGGTTTATTAATGTAATTATAATTTACGCTTATGTGTTCCTATGATATGCAATGGAAGTACATTTTTATGTTTAACATGGGTGTATTCACAATACATAGCATACTGATATCATATTTTACGATTATTTATCATTATGTTAAGTAGATCATTAAAGTTAAGATAGTAAATGTATTTATATATTTTGTAGTAGCTAATATAACAAGCAAGTACACTGTGGGAATTATGAATTATACCAATGGAGTCGTATGGATTGCTTTTATGCTCCCATTATTATGCTGTCCTTTTTATTCATAAATTAATTTCCTCGCCACGGCCAAAACGTTGGAGATATCAAAAATCCATCCGCAATGTAGCATCCTCAATGTCTTGACTTCATGCTGACCGAGTTTGGTGGCGATTGGATTAATTCTCTAGGAGGAATATATATAATTCCAGAGCATGTGTTTCCAAACAACCTATAATAGCCGACTTCCTGTTGGGCTGGCGTAAAACTTAGAGCACGAAAGTTGTTCAGCCCGATGAGATCTAGAAGTGTTCCAAGTTTCATATTATTACATGCAAGCATGTTTGATATATGGACCAAGTTTTCAGACCCCGTTCAAGGGCGCTGTCGAGCCCCCTGCCACGCCGGGTACCAGCTTCAGCCCGGCCCTGATGGCCGCGGGTTCTGACCCGTGTGCAAAGTTTCAAGAGTTTTTGAGCACGTTAAGGGCCCCAAAAGTCCCGAAACCTTGAAAAACAATATCTTAATGCAAATCTCACCCAACAGAGAAACCCCTCTCCCTCCCCTCCCTCCCTCCCTCCCCACACACACACACACACACAGAATCGCAGGTCTGTCTGTCAGAGAGAGAAAAATTCAGAGAAATCCACATTCAAACCACAATATCTGACTTTCTGTTGGTCGGAGCTAATGACTGTAAATTAGAAAGTTGTTCAGCTCGACGAGAACAATATACACGCCGAGTTTTGTAACTGTAGATAGAACTAACTAAGTTATAACACACTTCATGTGTCCTTTTTAGTCCTAAATCAATTTCCTCGCCACGGCCAAACCGTTCGAGATATCAAAAACTCCGTCCGAATGTAGCATCCTCAATGTCTTGACTTCATGCCGACCGAGTTTGGTGGCGATTGGATTCATTCTCTAGGAGAAATATATATAATTCCAGAGCATGTGTTTCCAAACAACCCATAATAGCCGACTTCCTGTTGGGCTGGCGTAAAACTTAGAGCACGAAAGTTGTTCGGCCCGATGTGATCTACAAGTGTACCGAGTTTCATATTATTACATGCAAGCATGTTTGATATACGGACAAGTGTTTGAATCCCATTCCAGGGGCGCTGTCGAGCCCCCTGCCACGCCCGGTACCATCTTCGGCCCGGCCCTGATGGCCGTGGGTTCCGACCCGTGTGCAAAGTTTCAAGAGTTTTTGAGCACGTTAAGGGCCCCAAAACCTTGAAAAACAAAAATAAAAGCATTTCACTCATCAGCAAAATCAGCCCCCTCCCCCAGACACAGAGAGACGTAGGGTCAGTGGGAGAGGCAGAGAAAATTCTCCAAAAATCCACATTCAAACCAAAATATCTGACTTTCTGTTGGTCTGAGCTAATGACTGTAAATTAGAAAGTTGTCCGGCTCGATGAGAACAATATAATTACTGAGTTTTGTGACTGTGGGTTAAAGTATAAAACCAACCCCTCACTTTTGTCAAAAGGTGGCGCTACTGAGCCCCTACACCACGCCCGTTTCTGAAACTTTGCACATGTCTACTGGCTAATAAATGTGATGTGTCTGTCGAGTTTCATGCAATTTCAAGTATGCTAAGAGTCTAAAAAGCATCAAAAAAGAATATTCGAGTTTGAAGCATTGCCGCTGCAACAGTATCCAAGATATCAATAATCCTTTCACATGTCTACATCTGCCATGTGTTTACATTACACACCAAAAGTTTTAAGTAAATCGGGTAAAAATAAGTGGGTGATTTCAAAGCATTTTGAAAGTGACACACTTCCTTCTGCCAGTTGGTGGCGCTATAACTTTGACTCACAATAGTCACATCCATGCGATCGGGCTCTTACAGCGAACAAACTGCTGAAGTTTCATCGAGATCAATTAATGTATGCAGAAGTTATAACACACTTCCTGTTTCTCTTTTCGCGCCATCATTTCGTTTCCTCGCCACGGCCAAACCGTTCGAGATATCAAAAATCCGCCGGCAATTTTTCATCCTCAATGTCTTGACTTCATGCTGACCGAGTTTCGTGGCGATTGGTGGAATTCTCTAGGAGGAGTATTTCAAATTCCATTGCATGCCTATTCCAAACAACCCTAAATAGACGATTTCCTGTTGGGCTGAGGTAAAAAGTAAAAGTATGAAGGATATATGAAACGATGAGATCTATATGTGTACCGAGTTTCATATTATTACATGCAAGCGTGTTTGATTTATGGACCAAGTTTTCGGACCCCGTTCCAGGGGGCGCCGTCGAGCCCCCCTGCCACGCCCCGGTACCAGCTTCAGCCCGGCCCTAATGGCCGCGGGTTCTGACCCGTGTGCAAAGTTTCAAGAGTTTTCGAGCACGTTAAGAGCCCCAAAAGTGACCCAATAGTCGTAAAAAAAAATATAGCTGCGAGCAGCGATGGCGGGCCCAAGCCGGTGGCACCGCCACCCCCGTGCCTTTAGGGTCGCTGTGCACGATGGGCAATAACGTAACCTCGCTTTGACCGTCGAGAAGACGTGTGCTGTAGAGCTCGCATTAGCGTGGGCTCTGCAAAAGTTCGCATGGAGGGCACATATCGACCACAAAGTATGCGTGAGCACACTTCCGATACCTAAAATGAAAAATGAGACACCCTACGGTCTCATGGAGTTAATGGACACACGAAATAAGTACACAAGACTGAAAATTCATATGAAGTGTGCCATTTGAGACAGGGACAGTGCCTAGGACCGTGAACCACAATAGTCACATCTATGAGGTAATTCAAATGTAGAATAATTTTTGATGTCATAGGTCAATATCTTTTGCAGCACTTAAACGTGTTAATCCAGAAGGCCAGTATTTATCCGGAGGTCTCTGTTCAGGTTTATTAATGTAATTATAATTTACGCACTGCTGAAGTTTCATCGAGATCAGTTAATGTATGCAGAAGTTATAACACACTTCCTTGCTTTTATGCTGCCTTTATGTGCTTTTTGGAGCTTCAAAGTTCATTTGCAATGTGTTCCACATTCAAACCAAAATATCTGACTTTCTGTTGGTCTGTTTGTTCACTTGAGACATAAGAGGGTGATTTAAAAGCATTTTGAAAGTGACACACTCCCTTCTGCCAGTTGGTGGCGCTATAAGTTTGTCTCACAATAGTCACATCCATGTGACACACTGCTGAAGTTTCATCGAGATCAGTTAATGTATGCAGAATTATAACACACTTCCTTGCTTTTATGCTGCCTTTATGTGCTTTTTGGAGCTTCAAAGTTCATTTGCAATGTGTTCCACATTCAAACCAAAATATCTGATTTTCTGTTGGTCTGTTTGTTCACTTGAGACATAAGAGGGTGATTTCAAAGCATTTTGAAAGTGACACACTTCCTTCTGCCAGTTGGTGGCGCTATAACTTTGACTCACAGTAGTCACATCCATGCGACCGGCCTCTTCCGCAAACACACTGCTGAAGTTTCATCGAGATCAGTTAATGTATGCAGAAGTTATAACACACTCCCTTCTTTTATGTTACTTTTGATGTGCTTTTTGGAGCTTCAAAGTTAATTTGAAATGTGTTCCACATTCAAACCAAAATATCTGATTTTCTGTTGGTCTGTTTGTTCACTTGAGACATAAGAGGGTGATTTCAAAGCATTTTGAAAGTGACACACTTCCTTCTGCCAGTTGGTGGCGCTATAACTTTGACTCACAGTAGTCACATCCATGCGACCGGCCTCTTCCACAAACACACTGCTGAAGTTTCATCGAGATCAGTTAATGTATGCAGAAGTTATAACACACTCCCTTCTTTTATGTTACTTTTGATGTGCTTTTTGGAGCTTCAAAGTTAATTTGAAATGTGTTCCACATTCAAACCAAAATATCTGACTTTCTGTTGGTCTGAGCTAATGACTGTAAATTAGAAAGTTGTTCGGCCCGACGAGATCTAGAAGTGTTCGAGTTTCATATTATTACATGCAAGCATGTTTGATATATGGACAAGTGTTTGAATCCCATTCCAGGTGTCGCTGTCGAGCCCCCTGCCACGCCGGGTACCAGATTCAGCCCGGCCCTGATGGCCGCGGGTTCTGGCCTGTGTGCAAAGTTTCAAGAGTTTTCGAGCATGTTAAGGGCCCCAAAAGTCCCAGAAACCTTGAAAAACAATCGAACAATCAAAAAGCAAATCTAAACCCAACAGAGAACCCCCCTCCCTCCCCACACACACACACACACACACAAAAAAATTTGGCAGGCCCATTCAGTCTGTCAGACAGAGAGACACTGAGAGAAAAAAACACAGAAAGGGAGGAGGATTGGTCACTCAGAAAGAGAAAAATTTTAAGAAATCCACATTCAAACCACAATATCTGACTTTCTGTTGGTCGGAGCTAATGACTGTAAATTAGAAAGTTGTTCGGCTCGACGAGAACAATATACACGCCGAGTTTTGTAACTGTAGATAGAACTAACTAAGTTATAACACACTTCATGTGTCCTTTTTAGTCATAAATCAATTTCCTCGCCACGGCCAAACCGTTCGAGATATCAAAAATCCGTCCGGAATGTAGCATCCTCAATGTCTTGACTTCATGCCGACCGAGTTTGGTGGCGATTGGATTCATTCTCTAGGCGGAAAATATATAATTCCAGAGCACGTGTTTCCAAACAACCCATAATAGCCGACTTCCTGTTGGGCTGGCGTAAAACTTAGAGCACGAAAGTTGTTCGGCCCGACGAGACCTACAAGTGTACCGAGTTTCATATCATTACATGCAAGCATGTTTGATATATGGACAAGTGTTCGAATCCCATTCCAGGGGGCGCTGTCGAGCCCCCCTGCCACGCCCGGGTACCATCTTCGGTCCGACACTGATGGCCGCGGGTTCCGACCCGTGTGCAAAGTTTCAAGAGTTTTCGAGCACGTTAAGGGCCCCAAAACCTTGAAAAACAAAAATAAAAGCATTTTCACTCCTCAGCAAAATCAGCACCCTCCCCCAGACACAGAGAGACGTAGGGTCAGTGAGAGAGGAGAGAAAATTCTCCAAAACATCCACATTCAAACCACAATATCTGACTTTCTGTTGGTCTGAGCTAATGACTGTAAATTAGAAAGTTGTCCGGCTCGATGAGAACAATATAATTCCTGAGTTTTGTGACTGTGGGTCAAAGTGTAAAGCAACCCCCACTTTTGTCAAAAGGTGGCACTACTGAGCCCCTGCACCACGCCCGTTTCTGAAACTTTGCACATGTGTACTGGCTAATAAATGTGATGTGTCTGTCGAGTTTCATGCAATTTCAAGTATGCTAAGAGTCTCAAAAGCATCAAAAAAGAATATTCGAGTTTGAAGCGTTGCCGCGGCGACAGTATCGAAGATATCAATAATCCTTTCACATGTCTACATCTGCCGTGTGTTTACATTATACACCTAAAGTTTTAAGTAAATCGGGTAAAAATAAGTGGGTGATTTCAAAGCATTTTGAAAGTGACACACTTCCTTCTGCCAGTTGGTGGCGCTATAACTTTGACTGACAATAGTCACATCCATGCGATCGGCTTCTTCCAGCGATCACGCTGCTGCGGTTTCATGGAGATCAATTAATGTATGCAGAAGTTATAACACACTTCCTGTTTCTCTTTTGCGCCATCATTTCGTTTCCTCGCCACGGCCAAACCGTTAGAGATATCAAAAATCTGCCGGCAATTTTTCATGCTCAATGTGTTGACATCATGCTGACCGAGTTTGGTGGCGATTGGTGGAATTCTCTGGGAGGAGTATTCCAAATTCCATTGCGTGCGTTTTTCAAACAACCCTAAATAGACGGTTTCCTGTTGGTCTGGGGTAAAAAGTAAAAGTATGAAGGATATATGAAACGATGAGATCTATACGTGCACCGAGTTTCATATTATTACATGCAAGCGTGTTTGAGTTATAGACCAAGTTTTCGGACCCTGTTCCAGGGGCGCTGTCGAACCCCCTGCCACGCCCGGGTACCAGCTTCAGCCCGGCCCTGACAGCCGCGGGTTCTGACCCGTGTGCAAAGTTTCAAGAGTTTTTGAGCACGTTAAGAGCCCCAAAAGTGCCCCAATAGTCGTAAAAATAATAATAATAATAATAAATATAGCTGCGAGCAGCGATGGCGGGCCCAAGCCGGTGGCACCGCCACCCCCGTGCCTTTAGGGTCGCTGTGCACGATGGGCAATAACGTAACCTCGCTTTGACCGTCGAGAAGACGTGTGCTGTAGAGCTCGCATCAGCGTGGGCTCTGCAAAAGTTCGCATGGAGGGCACATATCAACAACAAAGTATGTGTGAGCACCCTTCCGATACCTAAAATGAAAAATGAGACACCCTACGGTCTCATGGAGTTAATGGACACATGAAATAAGTACACAAGACTGAAAATTCATATGAAGTGTGCCATTTGAGACAGGGACAGTGCCTAGGACCGTGAACCACAATAGTCACATCTATGAGGTAATTCAAATGTAGAATAATTTTTGATGTCATAGGTCAATATCTTTTGCAGCACTTAAACGTGTTAATCCAGAAGGCCAGTATTTATCCGGAGGTGTCTGTTCAGGTTTATTAATGTAATTATAATTTACGCACTGCTGAAGTTTCATCGAGATCAGTTAATGTATGCAGAAGTTATAACACACTTCCTTGCTTTTATGCTGCCTTTATGTGCTTTTTGGAGCTTCAAAGTTCATTTGCAATGTGTTCCACATTCAAACCAAAATATCTGACTTTCTGTTGGTCTGTTTGTTCACTTGAGACATAAGAGGGTGATTTAAAAGCATTTTGAAAGTGACACACTCCCTTCTGCCAGTTGGTGGTGCTACAACTTTGTCTCACAATAGTCATATCCATGTGACACACTGCTGAAGTTTCATCGAGATCAGTTAATGTATGCAGAAGTTATAACACACTTCCTTGCTTTTATGCTGCCTTTATGTGCTTTTTGGAGCTTCAAAGTTCATTTGCAATGTGTTCCACATTCAAACCAAAATATCTGACTTTCTGTTGGTCTGTTTGTTCACTTGAGACATAAGAGGGTGATTTAAAAGCATTTTGAAAGTGACACACTCCCTTCTGCCAGTTGGTGGCGCTATAACTTTGACTCACAGTAGTCACATCCATGCGACCGGCCTCTTCCCGCAAACACACTGCTGAAGTTTCATCGAGATCAGTTAATGTATGCAGAAGTTATAACACACTCCCTTCTTTTATGTTACTTTTGATGTGCTTTTGGAGCTTCAAAGTTAATTTGAAATGTGTTCCACAGTCAAACCAAAATATCTGATTTTCTGTTGGTCTGTTTGTTCACTTGAGACATAAGAGGGTGATTTCAAAGCATTTTGAAAGTGACACACTTCCTTCTGCCAGTTGGTGGCGCTATAACTTTGACTCACAGTAGTCACATCCATGCGACCGGCCTCTTCCGCAAACACACTGCTGAAGTTTCATCGAGATCAGTTAATGTATGCAGAAGTTATAACACACTCCCTTCTTTTATGTTACTTTTGATGTGCTTTTTGGAGCTTCAAAGTTAATTTGAAATGTGTTCCACATTCAAACCAAAATATCTGACTTTCTGTTGGTCTGAGCTAATGACTGTAAATTAGAAAGTTGTTCGGCCCGACGAGATCTAGAAGTGTTCCGAGTTTCATATTATTACATGCAAGCATGTTTGATATATGGACAAGTGTTTGAATCCCATTCCAGGTGTCGCTGTCGAGCCCCCTGCCACGCCCGGGTACCAGATTCAGCCCGGCCCTGATGGCCGCGGGTTCTGACCTGTGTGCAAAGTTTCAAGAGTTTTCGAGCATGTTAAGGGCCCCAAAAGTCCCAGAATTTAAAATCTAAACCCAACAGAGAACCCCCCTCCTCCACACACACACACACACAAAAAAAATTTGGCAGGCCCATTCTGTCTGTCAGACAGAGAGACACTGAGAGAAAAAACACAGAAAGGGAGGAGGAGGGTCACTCAGAAAGAGAAAAATTTTAAGAAATCCACATTCAAACCACAATATCTGACTTTCTGTTGGTCGGAGCTAATGACTGTAAATTAGAAAGTTGTTCGGCTTGACGAGAACAATATACACGCCGAGTTTTGTAACTGTAGATAGAACTAACTAAGTTATAACACACTTTATGTGTCCATTTTTAGTCCTAAATCAATTTCCTCGCCACGGCCAAACCGTTCGAGATATCAAAAATCCGTCCGGAATGTAGCATCCTCAATGTCTTGACTTCATGCCGACCGAGTTTGGTGGCGATTGGATTCATTTTCTAGGAGGAAAATATATATTTCCAGAGCACGTGTTTCCAAACAACCCATAATAGACGACTTCCTGTTGGGCTGGCGTAAAACTTAGAGCACGAAAGTTGTTCGGCCCGACGAGATCTACAAGTGTACCGAGTTTCATATCATTACATGCAAGCATGTTTGATATACGGACAAGTGTTCGAATCCCATTCCAGGGGGTGCTGTCGAGCCCCCCTGCCACGCCCGGGTACCATCTTCGGCCCGGCCCTGAAGGCCGCGGGTTCCGACCCGTGTGCAAAGTTTCAAGAGTTTTCGAGCACGTTAAGGGCCCCAAAACCTTGAAAAACAAAAATAAAAGCATTCTCATTCAACAGCCAAATCACCCCCCTCCCCCCAGACACAGAGAGACGTAGGGTCAGTGAGAGAGGCAAAGAAAATTCTCCAAAACATCCACATTCAAACCAAAATATCTGACTTTCTGTTGGTCTGAGCTAATGACTGTAAATTAGAAAGTTGTCCGGCTCGATGAGAACAATAGAAATCTTGAGTTTTGTGACTGTGGGTCAAAGTGTAAAGCAACCCCCCCACTTTTGTCAAAAGGTGGCGCTACTGAGCCCCTGCACCACGCCCGTTTCTGAAACTTTGCACATGTGTACTGGCTAATAAATGTGATGTGTCTGTCGAGTTTCATGCAATTTCAAGTATGCTAAGAGTCTCAAAAGCATCAAAAAGAATATTCAACTTTGAAGCGTTGCCGCGGCGACAGTATCGAAGATATCAATAATCCTTTCACATGTCTACATCTGCCGTGTGTTTACATTATACACCTAAAGTTTTAAGTAAATCGGGTAAAAATAAGTGGGTGATTTCAAAGCATTTTGAAAGTGACACACTTCCTTCTGCCAGTTGGTGGCGCTATAACTTTGACTGACAATAGTCACATCCATACGATCGGCTTCTTCCAGCGATCACGCTGCTGCGGTTTCATGGAGATCAATTAATGTATGCAGAAGTTATAACACACTTCCTGTTTCTCTTTTCGCGCCATCATTTCGTTTCCTCGCCACGGCCAAACCGTTCGAGATATCAAAAATCTGCCGGCAATTTTTCATGCTCAATGTCTTGACATCATGCTGACCGAGTTTGGTGGCGATTGGTGGAATTCTCTGGGAGGAGTATTCCAAATTCCATTGCGTGCGTTTTTCAGACAACCCTAAATAGACGGTTTCCTGTTGGCCTGGGGTAAAAAGTAAAAGTATGAAGGATATATGAAACGATGAGATCTATACGTGCATCGAGTTTCATATTATTACATGCAAGCGTGTTTGAGTTATAGACCAAGTTTTCGGACCCTGTTCCAGGGGGCGCTGTTGAGCCCCCCTGCCACGCCCGGGTACCAGCTTCAGCCCGGCCCTGACAGCCGCGGGTTCTGACCCGTGTGCAAAGTTTCAAGAGTTTTTGAGCACGTTAAGAGCCCCAAAAGTGCCCCAATAGTCGTAAAAATAATAATAATAATAATAATAATAATAATCCTAACGAAAACAATAGGGTCCTACGCACTTTGTGCTTGGGCCCTAATAATAATCCTAACGAAAACAATAGGGTCCTACGCACTTTGTGCTTGGGCCCTAATAATAATCATAGTCATCCTAACGAAAACAATAGGGCCTTGCCTTTTCAAGGCTTGGGCCCTAATAATAATAATAATCCTAACGAAAACAATAGGGTCCTACGCACTTTGTGCTTGGGCCCTAATAATAATAATAATAATAATCCTAACGAAAAAAATAGGGTCCTACGCACTTTGTGCTTGGGCCCTAATAATAATCCTAACGAAAACAATAGGGTCCTACGCACTTTGTGCTTGGGCCCTAATAATAATAATAATAATCCTAACGAAAACAATAGGGTCCTACGCACTTTGTGCTTGGGCCCTAAATATAGCTGCGAGCAGCGATGGCGGGCCCAAGCCGGTGGCACCGCCACCCCCGTGCCTTTAGGGTTGCTGTGCACGATGGGCAATAACGTAACCTCGCTTTGACTGTCGAGAAGATGTGTGCTGTAGAGCTCGCATCAGTGTGTGCTCTGCAAAAGTGCGCATCAAGGGCACATATCGACCACAAAGTATGCGTGAGCACCCTTCCGATACCTAAAATGAAAAATGAGACACCCTTCGGTCTCATGGAGTTAATGGACACATGAAATAAGTACACAAGACTAAAAATTCATATGAAGTGTGCCATTTAGGACAGGGCCTATGACCGTGAACCACAATAGTCACATCTATGAGATAATTCAAATGTAGAATAATTTTTGATGTCATAGGATGTCATAGGTCAATATCTTTTGCAGCACTTAAATGTGTTAATCCAGAAGGCCAGTATTTATCTGGAGGTCTTTGTACAGGTTTATCAATGTAATTATAATTTACGCTTATGTGTTCCTATGATATGCAATGGAAGTACATTTCTATGTTTAACATGGGTGTATTCACAATACATAGCATACGATATAATATCTTAAGATTATTTATCATTATGTTAAGTACATCACACAAATGTGACTGTATTCACCTGTAATGTCTCCAATAAGTACAGTATATTGGCCTGTATGGCCATGATATATTGCCTTAGCTAGACTTTAGCTAACCTATTACATTAGCTAGTAGCTCATGAGTCATGAATGTTAGCAAGACACAAGTTAACTATATTTGCTTTTGGCTAATTAGCTGTATAGTCGAGGCACTGTACACGACGCGGAGGGAGGGCGGGCATCGACAAAATCTCATCTACCGACCTGATGTTTTGATTTTTTATTTAATAAATATATTTGTTTGACAGGGAAGCTGTGCGCAAACAGGAATATATATATTAATTTATTTATTAAAAAAATAAACACCCCAGAAAAAAGGGCACTTTCTCTCGAGGAAGAAAAAGGGCAGGTGCTCAAGCCCCCTTTGATGTCTATGTGTGCACGTGCCTGAGGGTGAGTAAATGATGAGAGAAATATCTTTTTGGGGTAAACTCATTTTATTTGAAAGACTATCTAGGTACATAATAACACTGCATTGCTGTGACTGTTTATAAATTTCAAAATGTACAAGCTCACACTTTAAATGGTCAGTGCTTTGATTTTTAAATCATTAAAATAGCAACAGATCAGAGAAGAAAAATGGAGATTGAGTGATTATTTTTACATTTTACATGCCATTCAAAAACGTGGCATTTTACAGCGTAAGAGAGAAATTAAAAAACTTAAAATAATACCATTTGTACTTTCCTATGACTTGGGATGTCTATGTTCAGGGCGAAGGCTAAATTGTTACTGTCTCTTTAAGAGGGTTTTATCGCATGTTACGATATTCAAGGCACAGTTCAGCTTAATCTTTTGAGAACTGAGAAGTATCATTATTTTCGTTTTGTGCCGTGCTTGTTGCATCTGTATTCATTGTGAGATGATAAAATACAGACTGCGTGAATGGCTGATTTTGTTCACTTAAATTTTGTGACGTGTTTCAGAAAGATTATCGCGAAGACAGAGACAGCGCAGCCGGTTTATTTTCTTTATTTTACAAAAGCACAAGGTTTTGTTGTTATTTTAAGTGTACACAAATAAAAGTATGACTTTCATAGTTTGTGATGATGTATTAAATGTATCAGTATGGGCACAAATAACGCAGTATTTTGTTTAAGTTGTTTCCGCTGTTTCGAGAGAAAAATATAGCAGGACGTCATCTGGAATAATGCCAGAATTTAATATAATTATACCAGATTTCTTTCTCAACTGTTTGTTCACTTGAGACATAACAGACTCCTCAATATATCATGTATTTTTACACTTTGTTGTATGAAACTGTCCGTTTAGACGCAAGCAGCAGCGAAAGCGACATCTCATCGGCGTTCGAGCGAGCGTTAGACATGACGCGGCTCGATCGCTGTGTCACTCAATCTGCTCGCAAACGTGTATTTGAGTTGTTTTCACATTTACTGAGTTGAATAGTGTAAAATCGCTTGAATGTTCAAACAGGCAAACATTGTATACAACCGACAAACCTTCGTGAAGATGCGAGCAAAGTTGAAAAGGCAACTTTAAATCGCAACGTTAATTAGCTCTCCTCTCTCGTTCGGCTTAAAGCCAAAATGTTCTCACACCGGAGCTGAAGATTGCGGCTTTGAAATCAATTCCATGTTGGACTCGTTCTTCCTAACTGGCTCGCTGAAGATGTCACGAAACAGAACACTTTAAAATGCAGTTGGTTCACGCCTTCTCTTCACCTGACGGTGTCCGCGCTCTCTCTCTCTCTCTCTCTCTCTCTCTCTCGTGTGTGTGTGTGTGTGTGTGTGTGTGTGTGTGTGTGTGTGGACACGCTGCCTGAGCCCCGCCTCCGACACAGAGTGCAGACAAGATGACAGGCAGCGCGATCAACTAAAATGTTGGTGACATTAATTTTAATGTGAAAATGAATCTGATTCTTATTTTTAATAATAAAACAAATGATCAGTTACAATATATTGCGGCACCAAAAATGATCGCGCTCATTTCCATATATCGTGCGATAAGTCGATATATTGACTATCGCGACTGCTCTAGTCAGACAACCCTAAAACAACATCATACTCGGAAGTTTTGATACGTTCGCATCGATCAGCCCATTCCTACTTTCT
>NW_026266307.1:0-36841 GCF_025860055.1 Xyrauchen texanus
GGCCTCAGGACGGGGACTGGGTCAGGGGGCCTGGGAAGAGGCCACGGGACTGAGGCTGGCAGAGCCGTGTGAGGCGGAGCCAAGGAGGACTTCGGAGGCGGAGCCATAGAAGACTTAGGAGGCGGAGCCAAAGGAGGCTTAGGCAGGGCCATGGCAGACTCAGGTGGTAAGGCCTTGGGCAGGTCAGGAGGCGGAGCAGTGTTGGGCGGAGCCAAGGGAGGCGATGTTGTAGAAGGCTCAAAAGGCGGAGCCACTGGAGGTGGAGCCGAAGGTGGCGAGGGCGAAGAAAGCTCTGAAGAAGGAGCCAATGGAGGCTTCGGAGGCGGGGCCGGGAGAGGCTCGGGAGGCTCCGGAGGAGGAATTGAAGGAGGTTCAGGAGGCGGAGCCGAAGGAGGCGAGGGCGATGAAGGCTCTGAAGAAGGAGCCAATGGAGGCTTCGGAGGCGGAGCCGGGAGAGGCTCGGGAGGCTCAGGAGGTGGAGCTGAAAGAGACTCAGGAGGCGGAGCCGAGGTAGGCGGCAACGTGGGAGGCTCTAGGAGTGGAGACCAGGAAGACTCTGGAGTCTCTGGGGGTAGAGATGTAGGAGGCTCTGAGGGTGGAGTCGCCAAAGGCTTGAGTGGCTTGAGAGGCGGTGCCGGAGGAGGCTCGGGAGGCGGAGCCATAGGAGGCTCTGAGGGCGGAGCCATCGAAGGCTTGAGTGGCTCGAGCGGCGGAGCCGTAGGAGGCTCGGGAGGCGGTGCCGTCGAAGGCTTGAGTGGCTCGAGAGGCGAAGCCGGAGGAGTCTCGAGAGGCGGAGCCATAGGAGGCTCGGGAGGCTCTGAGGGCGGAGCCATAGGAGGCTCGGGAGGCTCTGAGGGCGGAGCCGTTGAAGGCTTGAGTGGCTCGAGAGGCGGAGCCGTAGGAGGCTCAAGAGGCTCTGGGGCGGAGCCGTCAAAGGCTTGAATGGCTCGAGAGGCGGAGCCGTAGGAGGCTCAAGAGGCTCTGGGGGCGGAGCCGTCAAAGGCTTGAGTGGATCGAGAGGCGGAGCAATCTGAGGCTCTGGAGGCGGAGCCGTAGGAGGCCCCGTAGGCGGAGCTGCAGGAGGCTCGAGAGGCTCTGGGGGCGGAGCCGTAGGGGGCTCAAGAGGCTCTGGGGGCGGAGCCATAGGAGACTCGGGGGGCGGAGCCCTGGAAGGCTCGAGAGGTTCAGGAGGCGGAGCCCTGGGAGGCTCGAGAGGCTTGCGGGGCGGAGTCCTGGCAGGCTCGAGAGGCTTGAGGGGCGGAGCCCTGGCAGGCTCGAGAGGCGGAGTTCTGGAAAGCTTGGGAGGCTTGAGAGACGGAGTCCTGGAAGACTCGAGAGACTTGAGGGGCGGAGCCCTGGTAGGCTCAAGAGGGTTGAGAGGCGGAGCCCTGGAAGGCTCGAAAGGCTTGAGAGGCGGGGCTCTGGGAAGCTCGGAGGGCGGAGCTCTGGAAAGCTCAGGAGGCTTGAGAGACGGAGCCCTGGAAGACTCGAGAGACTTGAGAGGCGGAGCCCTAGGAGGCTCGAGAGGCTTGAGGGGCGGACCCCTGGTAGGCTCGAGAGGCTTGAGAGGCAGAGCCCTGGAAGGCTCGAGAGGCTTGAGAGGCGGAGCTCTGGAAAGCTCGGGAGGCGGAGCTCTGGAAAGCTCGGGAGGCTGAGCTCTGGAAAGCTCGGGAGGCTTGAGAGACGGAGCCCTGGAAGACTCAGCAGGGTTTAAATACACAGGAGACATGATGATAACAAACGACAATCAGGTGAGAACAATGACACAGGGCTGGCAGTGATGAGGGTCGGGAATTGTGGGAAGTGTAGTTTTTTGACACAGACTAGTGAAACACAGGGCAGACAACAAGGGAATCGTGACAAATACGTACACCAACCAATGTGAATCAAAACATGACAATCATTAAACCTGAAGAAGAGAAAGTCTCCAACAATGGTGGCATACGCCATCAGTACCCATTACAATTAGCGTGGGCTTGTACTGTTCATAAAGTTCAAGGTCTAACAGTCAACAGTGCAGTAGTGCTCTGTCAGGACTAGTAATCGAAGACTTTAAAGAGTCAATGATTTTTTGCAACAACAACATCAAAGATGTTCTTTCAACAATGCCTACTTTCATCTCTAAAGACCCACCTTCAACTGTCCCATTGTTCACTATAGCTTTTCATAACATTCAAAGTCTGAATGCACATTTTAATGATATGCAAGCAAACAGCAGTATACTGAAGTCACAGTGCATCTGTTTAGCTGAAACATGGCTACAACCAAACAGTCCAACTCACTCTTTACCTAACTTCACCTTCTACAACAACAGTCGTTTCAATTGTTACAGTCCTATGAACAGCATCACCAGTAATTTAAAACATCAGTCAAACGGTGGAGTGGGAATATATTGTCAGACAGATCAAAACATTGAGGTAACCACACCATGTAATACAAATCTAGAATCATTAGTCTTCCACATTCCACAATTTCAATTACTTGCTGCAGTTGTGTACAGGCCACAAACATACCAAATTGATCTTTTCAAAGAACATTTATTACACCTTATTGACGAAATGAATACTTATCCAAGAGGAAAGATTATCATGGGGACTTCAACGATAATCTTCTTACTTCTCAAACTATACAAACACTATTTGAAAAACACAATTACATTCAATTATTTAACTTTCCTTTAACTTTTTTATAAATTTTTTAACTGATGCCAAAACTATATGTTATGTCTGAATAATGAGGCTGACGAAGAGATGCGGATCCAAACGCAGTTAGAGTTTATTTGATAACAAAACACTAAATGAACAAAAGAACAACCCACGATGGGGAAAAGAAACATAAACTAGATAAGGTAATCACAGTAGAGACAAACAGGGAACAAGGGAGAGACGCAAACATCAGGCAAACATCAAACAACGATCGACGAAGACTGAACAAAGACACAGGGTATAAATACACAGACAGGGAAAAAAGGGACCAATGAAAGAACAGAACTCAAACAAGATAACAATGTGATTAACAGAAACCAAAGGCAAATTAACAAGGGCAGGTGAAAACAATGAACAGAGGAAAACACGAACGCTAACAAAGAGACTATGGAATTACATAAGGGACTAAAGTGAAAACTAAGAAATGCAAAAGTGACAACAAATGGTAAACAAAAGGGCAACAGAGAAACAAGACAGGGTAATCGTTACATAGCCCCCTTTAAAGATCGGATTCCAGACGATCCTAAAAAACACACAACAAAAGACAAAAGTCCATAAGAACAACATGAGGGCACCAGGGGCAAACAGACAGTACAAGTGGGCACATAGGTAGACAGGCAGACCAGGGGGAACACTGGGCAGGCAGGAAATCTGGGGCAGACAGGCAGACCAGGGGGGGCACGAGAACAAGGAGGCAGTCCAAGGGGCACAGAGGGCAGGCAGGAAGTCCGGGGGGGGCCACGAGGGGAGATGAGACAGTCCACGGGGCGCAAAGGGAGATGCGACAGTCCACGGGGGCACAAAGGGAGATGAGACAGTCCACGGGGGCACAAGGGACAACCAGGCAGTCCATGGGGGCACAAAGGGACAGGTTTGGGAGGCCGGGGTGGTATCGACCGGGTGGGGACAGGTTTCAGTGGTCTGGGAGCTGGCCACAGGGCAAGGACAGGTTTGGGGGACCAGGGAGGAGGCCAATGGACAGGGACTGGGTCAGGAGGCCTGGGGAAGGCCTCAGGACGGGAACAGGGTCAGGAGGCCTGGGTGGAGGCCACCGGACAGGGACTGGGTCAGGGGGCCTGGGAAGAGGCCACGGGACTGAGGCTGGCAGAGCCGCAGTGAGGCGGAGCCAAGGAGGACTTCGGAGGCGGAGCCATAGAAGACTTAGGAGGCGGAGCCAAAGGAGGCTTAGGCAGGGCCATGGCAGACTCAGGTGGTAAGGCCTTGGGCAGGTCAGGAGGCGGAGCAGTGTTGGGCGGAGCCAAGGGAGGCGATGTTGTAGAAGGCTCAAAAGGCGGCGCCACTGGAGGTGGAGCCGAAGGTGGCGAGGGCGAAGAAAGCTCTGAAGAAGGAGCCAATGGAGGCTTCGGAGGCGGGGCCGGGAGAGGCTCGGGAGGCTCCGGAGGAGGAATTGAAGGAGGTTCAGGAGGCGGAGCCGAAGGAGGCAAGGGCGATGAAGGCTCTGAAGAAGGAGCCAATGGAGGCTCAGGAGGTGGAGCTGAAAGAGACTCAGGAGGCGGAGCCGAGGTAGGCGGCAACGTGGGAGGCTCTAGGAGCGGAGACCAGGAAGACTCTGGAGTCTCTGGGGGTAGAGATGTAGGAGGCTCTGAGGGTGGAGTCGCCAAAGGCTTGAGTGGCTTGAGAGGCGGTGCCGGAGGAGGCTCGGGAGGCGGAGCCATAGGAGGCTCTGAGGGCGGAGCCATCGAAGGCTTGAGTGGCTCGAGCGGCGGAGCCGTAGGAGGCTCGGGAGGCGGTGCCGTCGAAGGCTTGAGTGGCTCGAGAGGCGAAAGCCGGAGGAGTCTCGAGAGGCGGAGCCATAGGAGGCTCGGGAGGCTCTGAGGGCGGAGCCATAGGAGGCTCGGGAGGCTCTGAGGGCGGAGCCGTTGAAGGCTTGAGTGGCTCGAGAGGCGGAGCCGTAGGAGGCTCAAGAGGCTCTGGGGCGGAGCCGTCAAAGGCTTGAATGGCTCGAGAGGCGGAGCCATAGGAGGCTCAAGAGGCTCTGGGGGCGGAGCCGTCAAAGGCTTGAGTGGATCGAGAGGCGGAGCAATCTGAGGCCCCGTAGGCGGAGCTGCAGGAGGCCCCGTAGGCGGAGCTGCAGGAGGCTCGAGAGGCTCTGGGGGCGGAGCCGTAGGGGGCTCAAGAGGCTCTGGGGGCGGAGCCGTAGGAGACTCGGGGGCGGAGCCCTGGAAGGCTCGAGAGGTTCAGGAGGCGGAGCCCTGGGAGGCTCGAGAGGCTTGCGGGGCGGAGTCCTGGCAGGCTCGAGAGGCTTGAGGGGCGGAGCCCTGGCAGGCTCGAGAGGCGGAGTTCTGGAAAGCTTGGGAGGCTTGAGAGACGGAGTCCTGGAAGACTCGAGAGACTTGAGGGGTGGAGCCCTGGTAGGCTCAAGAGGGTTGAGAGGCGGAGCCCTTGAAGGCTCGAAAGGCTTGAGAGGCGGGGCTCTGGGAAGCTCGGAGGGCGGAGCTCTGGAAAGCTCAGGAGGCTTGAGAGACGGAGCCCTGGAAGACTCGAGAGACTTGAGAGGCGGAGCCCTAGGAGGCTCGAGAGGCTTGAGGGGCGGACCCCTGGTAGGCTCGAGAGGCTTGAGAGGCAGAGCCCTGGAAGGCTCGAGAGGCTTGAGAGGCGGAGCTCTGGAAAGCTCGGGAGGCGGAGCTCTGGAAAGCTCGGGAGGCTGAGCTCTGGAAAGCTCGGGAGGCTTGAGAGACAGAGCCCTGGAAGACTCGAGAGACTTGAGAGGCGGAGCCCTAGGAGGCTCGAGAGGCTTGAGGGGCGGACCCCTGGTAGGCTCGAGAGGCTTGAGAGGCGGAGCCCTGGAAGGCTCGAGAGGCTTGAGAGGCGGAGCTCTGGAAAGCTCGGGAGGCGGAGCTCTGGAAAGCTCGGGAAACTCGGAAGGCGGAGCTCTGGAAAGCTCGGGAAACTCGTAAGGCGGAGCTCTGGAAAGCTCGGGAAACTCGGAAGGCGGAGCTCTGGAAAGCTCGGAAAACTCGGATGGCTGAGCTCTGGAAAGCTCGGGAAACTCGGAAGGCGGAGCTCTGGAAAGCTCGGGAAACTCGGAGGGCGGAGCTCTGGAAAGCTCGGAAAACTCGGATGGCTGAGCTCTGGAAAGCTCGGGAAACTCGGATGGCTGAGCTCTGGAATGCTCGGGAAACTCGGATGGCTGAGCTCTGGAAAGCTCGGGAAACTCGGATGGCTGAGCTCTGGAAAGCTCGGGAGGAGGAGCCCTAGAAGGCTCGAGAGGTGCTGGCTCTAGGATGGGCACGACCACTGGCGTTGGCTCTTGGACGGTCATGGCTACTGGCACTGGCTCTTGGACGGTCACGGCTTCTGGCACTGGCTCTTGGACGGTCATGGCTACTGGCACTGGCTCTTGGACGGTCATGGCTACTGGCACTGGCTCTTGGACGGTCGAGGCTACAGGCGCTGGCTCAGGGACGGTCGAGGCTACAGGCGCTGGCTCAGGGACAGTCGAGGCTACAGGCGCTGGCTCAGGGACGGTCGAGGCTACAGGCGCTGGCTCAGGGACGGTCGAGGCTAACGGCACTGGCTCATTGACGTTTGAGGCTAACGGCACTGGCTCATTTACGTTTGAGGCTACAGGCACTGGCTCGGGGACGGTCGAGGGCTCAGGCTCGCTCACAGTGACATGCGTGGGCTTTAGCTCACTCACCGTGACATGCGTGGGCTCTGGCTCGCAGACCGGGGCTGGCGCGGGCCGGGAGGCTTCCGCCCGTCTTCTCTCCCTCCTCCGGGCAGACGCAGTGGGCCGCGCTGGCTCATGGAAGGCGACTGGCGTGGGGATGGGCTCGCTGACAGGTGGGGCTGGTGCGACAGGAAGCGCCAAGGACGATTGGGGAGTCACCACAGTGGGAGGAGAGGTGGAATCCTCCTCGGCGAAGACCACGGTGTAGGGTGAGCCGCAGACCAGTAAGGTCGCCTCCAGGAAGTCGTGGAGAGTCCAACCAAGCGTTGCCGGCGGCAAACGCTCCCTGAGCGAACCGTGTAAAGTGTCCCTGAAGAAGACCACCAGGGCTGAGTCCGAGAAGTCTGTGAACTTCGCCAGCGCGAGGAAGTCGCTGATGTGGTCTTCAACAGGGCGGCCCTCTTGTTTGAGGTTGAGCAACCGGCAGTTGGCCCATATAACTGCTGGATCCATAGTGGTCGATCGTTCTGTTACGTCTGAATAATGAGGCTGACGAAGAGATGCGGATCCAAATGCAGTTAGAGTTTATTTGATAACAAAACACTAAATGAACAAAAGAACAACCCACGATGGGGAAAAGAAACATAAACTAGATAAGTTAATCACGGTAGAGACAAACAGGGAACAAGGGAGAGACGCAAACATCAGGCAAACATCAAACAACGATCGACGAAGACTGAACAAAGACACAGGGTATAAATACACAGACAGGGAAAAAAGGGACCAATGAAAGAACAGAACTCAAACAAGATAACAATGTGATTAACAGAAACCAAAGGCAAATTAACAAGGGCAGGTGAAAACAATGAACAGAGGAAAACACGAACGCTAACAAAGAGACTATGGAATTACATAAGGGACTAAAGTGAAAACTAAGAAATGCAAAAGTGACAACAAATGGTAAACAAAAGGGCAACAGAGAAACAAGACAGGGTAATCGTTACACTATAATAGATCATGTATACACAAAAGATGTAAAATTCCACATATCACTTGAATTGTTGTCAACCTATTACAGTCACCATAATGCTATTTTTATCCATTTGAAGAAACCTACATATTATCTGCAAAACAATGCATGTTGAGCCAAAAACATAACCCACGCACACTAAGCAAGACACATTTACTAACATATTTTAAGACCATTCTAAAGCAGCTGAAAGATACATTATATACTTGTTTATAATTCCTTTTCATATTTTGTCAGTTTTACACTTAACATTTCAATATTCTTTCAATATTCACACACAGACACACACACACCCACACACACATGTTGTGTTTCCATGTTTTATGGGGACTTTCCATAGACATAATGGTTTTTATACTGTACAAACTTTATATTCTATCCCCTAAACCTAACCCTACCCCTAAACCTAACCCTCACAAAAACTTTCTGCATTTTTACATTTTCAAAAAACATAATTTAGTATGATTTATAAGCTGTTTTCCTCATGGGGACCGACAAAATGTCCCCACAAGGTCAAAAATTTCGGGTTTTACTATCCTTATGGGGACATTTGGTCCCCACAAAGTGATAAATACACGCTCACACACACACACACACACACACACACACACACACACACACACACACACACACACACACACACACTTTGTTTCTCAAACTCACACCAAAACACTCACATACAGAAACAACTGTTTGCAATCCTTTTCCATATACAACTTCATCCCTCTGAATTATAATGCACTATATTCAACCATCCAACAACATCTGAATACTTGCCATTCGTCACAGCCCCCAGTAGCTCATCGGGTAAGCTTGTTACATATTACATGTTATTTTTTTTTTTTTTTTTTAAATGTTAATGTTAATAGCCATTTAATACTTTTCAGCACCTCCAGACACCTTCTCAACTTGTTCAACTTACATTACATCAATCAACTATCCTGGTCTGGCAACACTAAAAGAACAACAATGATAAGGTATTATGTTATGCTTACCAAAAATGACACCGTTATTCTCTCTGATGTAGTCTGTTAAAATTATGCTTGCTTATTAAAAACCACATGTAACTTTATTGTCACAGTGACACAGCCTTTAGCATACACAAACTTTCCCTGTAGTGTTTAGAATAACCCTTAACCATTTCTTCCACAAGAGCACTTTTTAACGTCATGTTTTCCTCTTAAAGTTTACCCACAAGCAAACATCTGAATCCAGAATGACCAACAGTATATAAAGATTTACAAACACTCTGCCAAAGTTGCACCTTTGGACAACATGAACCTCACATTCAACAACGGTACAGTCTATTGCACAAAACCCTCAGTAAAACAAAGTGTTTTTATACTCACATAAAACATACCCTTTATCAGCTATAGCTAAACTTGTAGCTTAGCTGCTACAATGAGAATTTTGTAAATATGTTTTCCCTTTTGTCTTAAGAATTCCCCTAACTGCTTTATGCAATTACAGGACCCCTGTTCAGATCAAAACAACTCTGACACTTTCTTGATAAACACCATAAATTATCAGTATGATGAGATACTGCTAAGATGTCAGGTTCTACTGATATGATAGTACCCAAGCCATTACTTGCAATTTGGTAAAAAATATGCATTATTATTTAAGTTTTTAACTTCACAATCCATTCCATGCATTAAAACACAAGGACCAAACATCAAAACTTAGTAATGGTGTAGACCAAATTTATTTTACTTAATATTTACTTTTTACCTATTACACATAATTTACCTATTACACACTTTGTAATGTTGATATTTGTAGAAAGCAAAAAATTGTATCTTTTAATGTTGTATTCTCCCTTTACCTTCCATACAGGCAAAGCACAATTATCAAAATAATGCAGCAAAACTCTATGAAGACACTTGCCACTGAATACAACATCAACAACTGGACGTACAGATGTAAAATTAGTCTGTGGCCCCCTGAACTCAATGAAAACAAATTCACAGAATGATGATGGACCATGAATTTTTCACAACCACCCTGTAAAACCATTTACCCAATAACAATCCAAACACCACTTTTAGATTTTTTCCAACCTCAACTCCTGGACAATGATATCACAAATGAGAACTGGATTGTGACATTGGCTAATGACATTATTGCACCATACAACATCTTATTATTATGCACCTCCATTGAATACCTATATGTAATCAAATAACCCTTTTTACTACAAAATTACCTACCATCATCAACTGCAAATAATTTATTTCTTGTTTTTTTATATTTTAGTTAATATATATATTGCATTTTGTAAAAATGTTTTCTCATGTTAACATATTACCATACCAATCTTCAGAAAAAATTATATACTAACATTGCATATCAGCATATGTCTCATATATCCCATTGTCAAGCTCCTATTTTATTCCTATATTCTTTACATTATACGTCTTTCTAACAGACCTTTTCGCTTTTCCTTTGTTTTTAGTATTTATAACAGTTTCCATACAATGTCTTATTTGTTCATTTATTATATTTGTATATTTAACAATAAATGAATGTATTTATTCTTCAACAACTGCTGTAGTATTTCAACTCATCCACTTTACATTTTCTACTGGTTAAAAAAAATGACTATCCAATAGTAATGCAACAAATGCAAAAACTAAATATAGCTGCAAGCAGCAATGCGGATTCCTCCTCAAAATGGCAAATCATTTAAAATTGATCAGTAGAGGGTTGGGGTTAAACCCTCTCAATGGATGAATCCAAAAACCACGTATTTCTGTCTGAATCCTAAACGAAACATTTTCAGTGTACAGAAAAATCCATCAATACAGACCTTATGGATCCTTGAGGCTTTTTTGTTCCCAATGAGAAATGAGGCATGTACACCAAGTTTCAGAAGAATTCGTTAAATGGCGTGGAAATGGTATCACTTTGAAAATATTTTTTGGGATGTGGCCTGTAGCGCCACCTATGGGCAAATGTGGGCCATTCTTGGTTTGTGGGTTCCTGTTGGCCTGTAGTATCAATGTACAAAATTAGAAAATATTTGACCAGAAAATGGGAATTTTGGAGTGGCCTGTAGTGCCCCTAAGGGCGAATGTGGGCCATTCTTGGTTTGTGGGTTCCTGTTGGCCTATAGAATCAATGTACCAAATTAGAACATTTTTGACCAGAAAATGGGAATTTCTGCGTGGCCTGAAGCCCCCTAAGGGCGAATGTGGGCCATACTTGGTTTGTGGGTTCCTGTTGGCCTGTAGTATCAATGTACCAAATTAGAACATTTTTGACCAGAAAATGGGAATTTCTGCGTGGCCTGTAAGCCCCTAAGGGCTGAATGTTGGCCATTCTTTGCGCAGTATTTCAGAGTGATGTCATCTTGAAGCATGTTAGGTTTGAAAAACCATCAGTCAAAATTACATTTGATTTATTGACACGTATATATTGTTAAAATTTGGACATTTACATAAACACGCCCCTTTCAGCCATTTTGTATCGTATTCATTTTTCCTAAGTAACGTTTTCAAGGATGTCCATTCTACACATGTGTACCAAATTTCAAGTCAATTGGAGCTACGGTTCAGGAGAAGAAGAGTTTTGTAGGTTTTACGCAAATTTTCAGCGTCTGGGAAAATCCATCATGGCGGAAGTTATGGGTTCTTGAGGCTTTTTGTTCCCCATGAGGAATGAGGCGTGTACACCAAATTTCAGAAGATTTGGACAAATGGCGTGGAAATTGTATCACTTTGAATTTTGTTTTTTGGGCGTGGCCTGTAGCGCCACCTATGGGCGAATGTGGGCCATTCTTGGTTTGGGGGTACCCGTTGGCATGGAGTATCAATGTGCCAATTTAGAAAATTTTTGACCAGTGACTTTTTGAGCTATTGGGGCTCAAGGAGAAGAATAATAATAATAATAATAATAAATATAGCTGCAAGCAGCAATGCAGATTCCTCCTCAAAATGGCAAATCATTTAAAATTGATCAGTAGATGGTTGGGGATAAACCCTCCCAATTAAGGAATTCAAAAAACATGTCTTTGTCTGAATCCTAAGCGAAACATTTTCAATGTACAGGAAAATCCATACGGACCTTATGGATCCTTGAGGCTTTTTGTTCCCAATGAGAAATGAGGCATGTACACCAAGTTTCAGAAGAATTGGACAAATAGGCGTGGAAATGGTATCACTTTGAAAATATTTTTTTGGAGCGTGGCCTGTAGCGCCACCTATGGTCGAATGTGGGCCATTCTTGGTTTGTGGGTTCCTGTTGGCCTGTAGTATCAATGTACAAAATTAGAAAATATTTGACCAGAAAATGGGAATTTTGGAGTGGCCTGTAAGCCCTCTAGGGGCGAATGTGGGCCATTCTTGGTTTGTGGGTTCCTGTTGGCCTGTAGAATCAATATACCAAATTAGAAAATGTTTGACCAGAAAATGGGACTTTTGGGAATTACCTATAAGCCCCCTAATGGCGAATGTTGGCAAATCTTGGTTTGTGGGTTCCTGTTGGCATGTAGTATCAGTGTACCAAATTAGAACATTTTTGACCAGAAAATGGGAATTTCGGCATGGCCTGTAAGCCCCCTAGTGGTGAATGTTGGCCATTCTTGGTTTGTGGGTTCCTGTTGGCCTGTAGTATCAATGTACCAAATTAGAAAATATTTGACCAGAAAACGAGAATTTTAGGCGTGGCCTTTAAGCGCCCCTAGTGGCGAATGTCGGCCATTCTTGGTTTGTGGGTTCCTGTTGGCCTGTAGTATCAATGTACCAAATTAGAACATTTTAGACCAGAAAATGGGAATTTCGGCATGGCCTGTAGCGCCCCCTAGGGGCGAATGTTGGCCATTCTTTGCGCAGTACTTCAGAGTGATGTCATCTTGAAGCATGTTAGGTTTGAAAAACCATCAGTCAAAATTACATTTGATCTATTGACACGTATATATTGTTAAAATTTGGACATTTACATAAACACACCCCTTTCAGCCATTTTGTATCATATTCATTTTTCCTAAGAAACGTTTTCAAAGACTTCAATTCTACACATCTGTACCAAATTTCAAGTCAATTGGAGCTACGGTTCAGGAGAAGAAAAGTTTTGTATGTTTTCGCAAATTTTCACCGTACGGGAAAATCCATCATGGCGGAAGTTATGGGTTCTTGAGGCTTTTTTGTTCCCCATGAGAAATGAGGCATGAACACCAAGTTTCAGAAGAATTGGACAAATGGCGTGGAAATGGTATCACTTTGAAAATATTTTTTTGGGGCGTGGCCTGTAGCGCCACCTATGGTCGAATGTGGGCCATTCTTGGTTTGTGGGTTCCTGTTGGCCTGTAGTATCAATGTACAAAATTAGAAAATATTTGACCAGAAAATGGGAATTTTGGAGTGGCCTGTAGAGCCCTCTAGGGGCTGAATGTGGGCCATTCTTGGTTTGTGGGTTCCTGTTGGCCTGTAGAATCAATATACCAAATTAGAAAATGTTTGACCAGAAAATGGGACTTTTGGGAATTACCTATAGCGCCCCTAATGGCGAATGTTGGCAAATCTTGGTTTGTGGGTTCCTGTTGGCATGTAGTATCAGTGTACCAAATTAGAACATTTTTGACCAGAAAATGGGAATTTCGGCATGGCCTGTAGCGCCCCCTAGTGGTGAATGTTGGCCATTCTTGGTTTGTGGGTTCCTGTTGGCCTGTAGTATCAATGTACCAAATTAGAAAATATTTGACCAGAAAACGAGAATTTTAGGCGTGGCCTTTAAGCCCCCTAGTGGCGAATGTCGGCCATTCTTGGTTTGTGGGTTCCTGTTGGCCTGTAGTATCAATGTACCAAATTAGAACATTTTAGACCAGAAAATGGGAATTTCGGCATGGCCTGTAGCGCCCCCTAGGGGCGAATGTTGGCCATTCTTTGCGCAGTACTTCAGAGTGATGTCATCTTGAAGCATGTTAGGTTTGAAAAACCATCAGTCAAAATTACATTTGATCTATTGACACGTATATATTGTTAAAATTTGGACATTTACATAAACACGCCCCTTTCAGCCATTTTGTATCATATTCATTTTTCCTAAGTAGCGTTTTCAAAGACTTCAATTCTACACATCTGTACCAAATTTCAAGTCAATTGGAGCTACGGTTCAGGAGAACAAGAGTTTTGTAGGTTTTAGCAAATTTTCAGCGTCATGGGAAAATCCATCATGGCGGAAGTTATGGGTTCTTGAGGCTTTTTGTTCCCCATGAGAAATGAGGCATGTACACCAAGTTTCAGAAGATTTGGACAAATGGCGTGGAAATGGTATCACTTTGAAAATATATTTTTTGGGCGTGGCCTGTAGCGCCACCTATGGGCGAATGTTGACCATTCTTGGTTTGGGGGTACCCGTTGGCATGGAGTATCAATGTGCCAATTTAGAAAATTTTGACCAGTGACTTTTTGAGCTATTTGGGCTCAAGGAGAAGAAGTAATAATAATAAATATAGCTGCAAGCAGCAATGCGGATTCCTCCTCAAAATGGCAAATCATTTAAAATTGATCAGTAGATGGTTGGGGATAAACCCTCCCAATTAAGGAATTCAAAAAAACATGTCTTCGATCTGATTCCTAAACAAAACATTTTCAATGTACAGGAAAATCCATACCGGACCTTATGGATCCTTGAGGCTTTTTGTTCCCAATGAGAAATGCGGCATGTACACCAAGTTTCAGAAGAATTGGACAAATGGGGTGGATATTATATCATTTTGAAAAAAAAAATTTGGAGCGTGGCCTGTAAGCGCCACCTATGGGCAAATGTTGGTCATTCTTGGTTTGTGGGTTCCTGTTGGCCTGTAGTATAAATGTACAAAATTAGAAAATATTTGACCAGAAAATGGGAATTTTGGAGTGGCCTGTAAGCGCCCCTAGGGGCGAATGTGGAGCCTTTCTTGGTTTGTGGGTTCCTGTCGGCCTGTAGAATCAATACACCAAATTAGAAAATGTTTGACCAGAAAATGGGATTTTTGGAATTACCTGTAAGCCCCCTAATGGCGAATGTTGGCCATTAAGTGGTTTGTGGGTTCCTGTTGGCATGTAGTATCAGTGTACCAAATTAGAACATTTTTGACCAGAAAATGGGAATTTTGGCATGGCCTGTAAGCCCCCTAGGGGTGAATGTTGTCCATTCTTGGTTTGTGGGTTCCTGTCTGCCTGTAGTATCAATGTACCAAATTAAAAAAAATTTGACCAGAAAGCGGGAATTTTAGGCGTGGCCTTTAAGCCCCCTAGTGGCGAATGTCGGCCATTCTTGGTTTGTGGGTTCCTGTTGGCCTGTAGTACCATTGTACCAAATTAGAACATTTTAGACCAGAAAATGGGAATTTCGACATGGCCTGTAAGCCCCCTAGAGGCGAATGTAAACCATTCTTTGCGCAGTACTTCAGAGTGATGTCATCTTGAAGCATGTTAGGTTTGAAAAACCATCAGTCAAAATTACATTTGATTTATTGACAGGTATATATTGTTAAAATTTGGACATTTACATAAACACGCCCCTTTCAGACATTTTGTATCACATTCATTTTTCCTAAGTAATGTTTTCAAGGATGTCCATTCTACAAATGTGTACCAAATTTCAAGTCAATTGGAGCTACGGTTCAGGAGAAGAAGAGTATTTTTAGGTTTTATGCAAATTTTCAGCGTCACGGGAAAATCCATCATGGTGAAAGTTATGGGTCCTTAAGGCTTTTTGTTCCCCATGAGGAATGAGGCATGTACACCAAGTTTCAGAAGATTTAGACAAATGGCGTGGAAATTGTATCACTTTGAATGAAAAATCACTTTGAAAATCTCTACTTTCACTTTCACTTCTCTCTTAAGATTTTTTTCTGTTTTTTTTGTGTGATTTACATAAGCATATCACAAGCAATTTTATTTGAAAGACTATCTAGGCACATAATAACACTGTATAGCTGTGACTGTTTATAACTATTTCAAAATGTAGCCTACAAGCTCACACTTTAAATGGTCAGTGCTTTGATTTTTAAATCATTAAAATAGCAACAGATCCAGTGAAAAAAATGGAGTGATTGTGTTTACATGCCATTCAAAAACGTGGCATTTTACAAGGTAAGAGAGAAATAAAAAAACTTAAAATAATACCATTTGTACTTCTCAATTACTTGGGAATGTCTATGTTCAGGACGAAGGCTAAATTGTTACTGTCTCTTTAAGAGGCTTTTATCGCATGATACGATACTTAAGGCACAGTTCAGTTTAATCTTTTGAGAACTGAGAAGTATCATTATTTTCGTTTTGTGCCATGCTTGTTGCATTTGTATTCATTGTGAGATGATAAAATACAGACTGCAGTGAATGGTTGATTTTGTTCACTTGAATTTTGTGGCGTGTTTCAGAAAAATAATCGTGAAGACAGAGACTGAGCACCCTGTTTATTTATTTTACAAAAGCACAAGGTTTTGTTGTTATTGTAAGTGTACACAAATAAAAGTACACATTTCATAGTTAAGTAATGATGTCTTGCATGTTTCTGTATGGGCAAAAATGGCGCAGTATTTTGTTTAAGTTGTTTCAGCTGTTTCGAGAGAAAAATATAGCAGGGCGTCATCTGGAATAATGCCAGAATAAAATATAATTATTCCAGATTTCTTTCTCAACTGTTTGTTCACTTGAGACATAACAGACTCCTCAATATATCATGTATTTTGACACTCTGTTGTATGAAATTGTCCGTTCAGGCGCAAGCAGCAGCGAAAGACATCGAGTCGCGTGAGTTAGGCGTGGCAGCGGCTCGCTGTGTCACACAAACAGCTTCGCAAACATGTATTTGAGTTGTTTTGACATTTGTTGAGTTGAATAGTGTAAAATCGGCTTGAATGTTCAAACAGGCAAACATTGTATACAACCGACAAACCTTCATGATGATCGCGAGCAAAAATGATCTACGCCTCGCGGTTTGCGTGTTGTCAGAGACAATTAAACAACATCATTCTCGGAAGTTTTGATCGTTAGGATTGATCAGCCCATCCCTACTTTCTTTAGACATATGTTTCATGTTTGTGTAAGTTTTTGTGGCGTGTTTCAGAAAGATATTAAGCTTAGACAAAGAGCACACGGTTTATTTTCTTTATTTTACAACAAATAAAAGTACAACTTTCATAGTTTGTGACGATGTATTAAATGTATCTGTATGTGCAAAAATAGCGCAGTATTTTGTTTAAGCTGTTAATGCTGTTTGAGAGAAAAATCTTAACAGGACACCACAGCGGCATCCGTGTTGTTCACAATAATTCATAATTAAATATATTGATACCCAATTTCTTTATCAACTGTTTGTTCACTTGATACATAACAGACACCCCAATATATCATGTATTTTGGTGTATGAAATTGTCCGTTCAAGCGCATGAAGCTGTGGCGAACTCTCATCGGCGTCGGCGTTAGTCGCTGACAGCGGCTCGCTTCGCTGTGTCACACAAACTGCTTTCGAAAACATTTATTTGAGTTGTTTTGCCTTTGTTGAGTTGAATAGTGTAAAATGGCTTGAATGTTCAAGCAGGCAACCATTGTACACAACCAACAAACCTTCGTGAAGATCGCGAGCAAAAATGATCTCGCCTCGAGGATTGCGTGTTGTCAGAGACAATTAAACAACATCATACTCGGAAGTTTTGATACGTTAGCGCTGTCTCGATAGAAAAAATCTAACAGGACATCACAGCGGCATCACTAGACCCCTTCAATAATTCATAATTCAATATATTGATACCCGATTTCTTTATCAACTGTTTGTTCACTTGAGATATAGCAGACACCCCAATATATCATGTATTTTGGTGTATGAAATTGTCCGTTGAAGCATAAGAAGGAAGCGAACTCTCATCGGCGTCGCGAGCGTTAGGCCTGAGCGGCTCGCTTCGCTGTGTCACACAAACTGCTTTCGAAAACATTTATTTGAGTTGTTTTGCCTTTGTTGAGTTGAATAGTGTAAAATCGCTTGAATGTTCAAACTGGAAAGCATTAAGACACACAATTGATTTGACATACCTCCGTGCAGGCATAAAATGTCTTCTGTAGTCTAAGTCTGGAGCTCCACCCACTAGGAGACCGAAATGCTTCATTAGAGATTGCTACAGAAGAGCTGCATGTGGTAGACAGAGTTACTCCAGTAGAGGAGCCTCTTTGCTCAGCCAATGTAAGTGAATGGGATTTTACATGTGGACCATATTTGTCCAGTAGAGGGAGCACTTTTGCTCAGCCATTGTAAATCAATGGGATTTTAAAAATTTTGATCATCTTTTGTGTGTACATTTACATAAACACGTCCATTTCAGCCATTTTGTATTGTATTCATTTTTGCTAAGTAGCGTTTGGAAAGACATACATACTACACACGTGTGCCAAATTCCAAGTCAATTGGAGCTGAGGTTCAGGAGAAGAAGAGTTTTGTAGGTTTTCCAAAATTTTCACTGTACAGGAAAATCCATAATGGCAGAAGTATGGGTCCTTGAGGCTTTTTGTTCCCCATGAGAAATGAGGCATGTTTACAAAGTTTCAGAAGATTTGGACAAATGGGGTGGAAATTATATCACTTTGAATTTTTGTTTTTTGGGCGTGGCCTGTAGCGCCACCTATGGGCGAATGTTGACCATTCTTGGTTTGGGGGTACCCGTTGGCATGGAGTATCAATGTGCCAATTTAGAAAATTTTTGACCAGTGACTTTTTGAGCTATTGGGGCTCAAGGAGAAGAAGAATAATAATAATAATAATAAATATAGCTGCAAGCAGCAATGCGGATTCCTCCTCAAAATGGCAAATCATTTAAAATTGATCAGTAGATGGTTGGGGATAAACCCTCCCAATTAAGGAATTCAAAAAACATGTCTTTGTCTGAATCCTAAACGAAACATTTTCAATGTACAGGAAAATCCATACGGACCTTATGGATCCTTGAGGCTTTTTGTTCCCAATGAGAAATGAGGCATGTACACCAAGTTTCAGAAGAATTGGACAAATGGCGTGGAAATGGTATCACTTTGAAAATATTTTTTTGGAGCGTGGCCTGTAAGCGCCACCTATGGTCGAATGTGGGCCATTCTTGGTTTGTGGGTTCCTGTTGGCCTGTAGTATCAATGTACAAAATTAGAAAATATTTGACCAGAAAATGGGAATTTTGGAGTGGCCTGTAAGCCCCCTAGGGGCGAATGTGGGCCATTCTTGGTTTGTGGGTTCCTTTTGGCCTGTAGAATCAATGTACCAAATTAGAAAATGTTTGACCAGAAAATGGGACTTTTGGGAATTACCTGTAGCGCCCCCTAATGGCAAATGTTGGCCATTCTTGGTTTGTGGGTTCCTGTTGGCCTGTAGTATCAATGTGCCAAATTAGAAATTTTTTTACCAGAAAACGGGAATTTTGGCGTGGCCTTTAGCGCCCCCTAGTGGCGAATGTTGGCCATTCTTGGTTTGTGGGTTCCTGTTGGCCTGTAGTATCAAAGTACCAAATTAGAAAATTTTTGACCAGAAAATGGGAATTTTGGCTTGTCCTGTAGTGCCCCCTAGTGGCGAATGTCGGTCATTCTTGGTTTGTGGATTCCTGTTGGCCTGTACTATTCTTGTACCGAATTAGAACATTTTTGACCAGAAAATGGGAATTTTGGCTTGTCCTGTAGTGCCCCTAGTTGGCGTATGTCGGTCATTCTTGGTTTGTGGATTCCTGTTGGCCTGTACTATTAATTTACCAAATTAGAACATTTTTGACCAGAAAATGGGAATTTTGGCATGGCCATTCTTTGCACAGTACTTCAGAGTGATGTCATCTTTAAGCATGTTAGGTTTGAAAAACCATCAGTCAAAATTACATTTGATTTATTGACACGTATATATTGTTAAAATTTGGACATTTACATAAACACGCCCCTTTCAGCCATTTTGTATCGTATTCATTTTTCCTAAGTAGCGTTTTCAAGGATGTCCATTCTACACATGTGTACCAAATTTCAAGTCAATTGGAGCTACGGTTCAGGAGAAGAAAGAGTTTTGTAGGTTTTAGCAAATTTTCAGCGTCTGGGAAAATCCATCATGGCGGAAGTTATGGGTTCTTGAGGCTTTTTGTTCCCCATGAGGAATGAGGCATGTACACCAAATTTCAGAAGATTTGGACAAATGGGCGTGGAAATTGTATCACTTTGAATTTTGTTTTTTTGGGCGTGGCCTGTAAGCGCCACCTATGGGCGAATGTGGGCCATTCTTGGTTTGGGGGTACCCGTTGGCATGGAGTATCAATGTGCCAATTTAGAAAATTTTTGACCAGTGACTTTTTGAGCTATTGGGGCTCAAGGAGAAGAATAATAATAATAATAATAAATATAGCTGCAAGCAGCAATCGCGGATTCCTCCTCAAAATGGCAAATCATTTAAAATTGATCAGTAGATGGTTGGGGATAAACCCTCCCAATTAAGGAATTCAAAAAACATGTCTTCGTCTGATTCCTAAACAAAACATTTTCAATGTACAGGAAAATCCATACCGGACCTTATGGATCCTTGAGGCTTTTTGTTCCCAATGAGAAATGCGGCATGTACACCAAGTTTCAGAAGAATTGGACAAATGGGGTGGATATTATATCATTTTGAAAAAAAAATTTGGAGCGTGGCCTGTAAGCGCCACCTATGGGCAAATGTTGGTCATTCTTGGTTTGTGGGTTCCTGTTGGCCTGTAGTATAAATGTACAAAATTAGAAAATATTTGACCAGAAAATGGGAATTTTGGAGTGGCCTGTAAGCGCCCCTAGAGGCGAATGTGGGCCTTTCTTGGTTTGTGGGTTCCTGTAGGCCTGTAGAATCAATACACCAAATTAGAAAATGTTTGACCAGAAAATGGGATTTTTGGAATTACCTGTAAGCGCCCCTAATGGCGAATGTTGGCCATTAAGTGGTTTGTGGGTTCCTGTTGGCATGTAGTATCAGTGTACCAAATTAGAACATTTTTGACCAGAAAATGGGAATTTTGGCATGGCCTGTAAGCCCCCTAGGGGTGAATGTTGTCCATTCTTGGTTTGTGGGTTCCTGTCTGCCTGTAGTATCAATGTACCAAATTAAAAAAATTTGACCAGAAAGCGGGAATTTTAGCGTGGCCTTTAAGCCCCCTAGTGGCGAATGTCGGCCATTCTTGGTTTGTGGGTTCCTGTTGGCCTGTAGTACCATTGTACCAAATTAGAACATTTTAGACCAGAAAATGGGAATTTCGACATGGCCTGTAAGCCCCCTAGAGGCGAATGTAAACCATTCTTTCTGCAGTACTTCAGAGTGATGTCATCTTGAAGCATGTTAGGTTTGAAAAACCATCAGTCAAAATTACATTTGATTTATTGACAGGTATATATTGTTAAAATTTGGACATTTACATAAACACGCCCCTTTCAGACATTTTGTATCACATTCATTTTTCCTAAGTAATGTTTTCAAGGATGTCCATTCTACAAATGTGTACCAAATTTCAAGTCAATTGGAGCTCACGGTTCAGGAGAAGAAAGAGTATTTTTAGGTTTTAGCAAATTTTCAGCGTCTGGGAAAATCCATCATGGTGAAAGTTATGGGTCCTTAAGGCTTTTTGTTCCCCATGAGGAATGAGGCATGTACACCAAGTTTCAGAAGATTTAGACAAATGGCGTGGAAATTGTATCACTTTGAATGAAAAATCACTTTGAAAATCTCTACTTTCACTTTCACTTCTCTCTTAAGATTTTTTTCTGTTTTTTTGTGTGATTTACATAAGCATATCACAAGCAATTTTATTTGAAAGACTATCTAGGCACATAATAACACTGTATAGCTGTGACTGTTTATAACTATTTCAAAATGTAGCCTACAAGCTCACACTTTAAATGGTCAGTGCTTTGATTTTTAAATCATTAAAATAGCAACAGATCCAGTGAAAAAAATGGAGTGATTGTGTTTACATGCCATTCAAAAACGTGGCATTTTACAAGGTAAGAGAGAAATAAAAAAACTTAAAATAATACCATTTGTACTTCTCAATTACTTGGGAATGTCTATGTTCAGGACGAAGGCTAAATTGTTACTGTCTCTTTAAGAGGCTTTTATAGCATGATACTGATACTTAAGGCACAGTTCAGTTTAATCTTTTGAGAACTGAGAAGTATCATTATTTTCGTTTTGTGCCATGCTTGTTGCATTTGTATTCATTGTGAGATGATAAAATACAGACTGCAGTGAATGGTTGATTTTGTTCACTTGAATTTTGTGGCGTGTTTCAGAAAAATAATCGTGAAGACAGAGACTGAGCACCCTGTTTATTTATTTTACAAAAGCACAAGGTTTTGTTGTTATTGTAAGTGTACACAAATAAAAGTACACATTTCATAGTTAAGTAATGATGTCTTGCATGTTTCTGTATGGGCAAAAATGGCGCTAGTATTTTGTTTAAGTTGTTTCCGCTGTTTAGAGAGAAAAATATAGCAGGGCGTCATCTGGAATAATGCCAGAATAAAATATAATTATTCAGATTTCTTTCTCAACTGTTTGTTCACTTGAGACATAACAGACTCCTCAATATATCATGTATTTTGACACTCTGTTGTATGAAATTGTCCGTTCAGGCGCTAAGCAGCAGCGAAAGACATCAGTCGCGTGAGTTAGGCCGTAGCGGCTCAGCTGTGTCACACAAACAGCTTCGCAAACATGTATTTGAGTTGTTTTGACATTTGTTGAGTTGAATAGTGTAAAATCGGCTTGAATGTTCAAACAGGCAAACATTGTATACAACCGACAAACCTTCATGATGATCGCGAGCAAAAATGATCTACGCCTCGCGGTTTTGCGTGTTGTCAGAGACAATTAAACAACATCATTCTCGGAAGTTTTGATACGTTAGGATTGATCAGCCCATCCCTACTTTCTTTAGACATATGTTTCATGTTTGTGTAAGTTTTTGTGGCGTGTTTCAGAAAGATATTAAGCTTAGACAAAGAGCACCACGGTTTATTTTCTTTATTTTACAACAAATAAAAGTACAACTTTCATAGTTTGTGACGATGTATTAAATGTATCTGTATGTGCAAAAATAGCGCAGTATTTTGTTTAAGCTGTTAGCAGCTGTTTAGAGAAAAATCTTAACAGGACACCACAGCGGCATCCGTGTTGTTCACAATAATTCATAATTAAATATATTGATACCCAATTTCTTTATCAACTGTTTGTTCACTTGATACATAACAGACACCCCAATATATCATGTATTTTGGTGTATGAAATTGTCGTTCAAGCGCATGAAGCTGTGAGCGAACTCTCATCGTCGCGGCGTTAGTCATGACAGCGGCTCGCTTCGCTGTGTCACACAAACTGCTTTCGAAAACATTTATTTGAGTTGTTTTGCCTTTGTTGAGTTGAATAGTGTAAAATGGCTTGAATGTTCAAGCAGGCAACCATTGTACACAACCAACAAACCTTCGTGAAGATCGCGAGCAAAAATGATCTGCGCCTCGAGGATTGCGTGTTGTCAGAGACAATTAAACAACATCATACTCGGAAGTTTTGATACGTTAGCAGCTGTCTCGATAGAGAAAAATCTAACAGGACATCACAGCGGCATCACTAGACCCCTTCAATAATTCATAATTCAATATATTGATACCCGATTTCTTTATCAACTGTTTGTTCACTTGAGATATAGCAGACACCCCAATATATCATGTATTTTGGTGTATGAAATTGTCCGTTGAAGCACTAAGAAGGAAGCGAACTCTCATCGGCGTCGCGAGCGTTAGGCCGCGTGGCTTCGCTTCGCTGTGTCACACAAACTGCTTTCGAAAACATTTATTTGAGTTGTTTTGCCTTTGTTGAGTTGAATAGTGTAAAATCGGCTTGAATGTTCAAACTGGAAAGCATTAAGACACACAATTGATTTGACATACCTCCGTGCAGGCATAAAATGTCTTCTGTAGTCTAAGTCTGGAGCTCCACCCACTAGGAGACCGAAATGCTTCATTAGAGATTGCTACAGAAGAGCTGCATGTGGTAGACAGAGTTACTCCAGTAGAGGAGCCTCTTTGCTCAGCCAATGTAAGTGAATGGGATTTTACATGTGGACCATATTTGTCCAGTAGAGGAGCACTTTTGCTCAGCCATTGTAAATCAATGGGATTTTAAAAATTTTTGATCATCTTTTGTGTGTACATTTACATAAACACGTCCATTTCAGCCATTTTGTATTGTATTCATTTTTGCTAAGTAGCGTTTGGAAAGACATACATACTACACACGTGTGCCAAATTCCAAGTCAATTGGAGCTGAGGTTCAGGAGAAGAAAGAGTTTTGTAGGTTTTCCAAAATTTTCACTGTACAGGAAAATCCATAATGGCAGAAGTATGGGTCCTTGAGGCTTTTTGTTCCCCATGAGAAATGAGGCATGTTTACAAAGTTTCAGAAGATTTGGACAAATGGGGTGGAAATTATATCACTTTGAATTTTTGTTTTTTGGGCGTGGCCTGTAGCGCCACCTATGGGCAGAATGTTGACCATTCTTGGTTTGGGGGTACCCGTTGGCATGGAGTATCAATGTGCCAATTTAGAAAATTTTTGACCAGTGACTTTTTGAGCTATTGGGGCTCAAGGAGAAGAATAATAATAATAATAATAATAAATATAGCTGCAAGCAGCAATGCTGATTCCTCCTCAAAATGGCAAATCATTTCAAATTGATCAGTAGATGGTTGGGGTTAAACCCTCTCAATGGATGAATTCAAAAAACATGTATTTCTGTCTGAATCCTAAGCGAAACATTTTCAGTCTACAGGAAAATCCATCATACCTTATGGATCCTTGAGGCTTTTTGTTCCCAATGAGAAATGAGGCATGTACACCAAGATTCAAAAGAATTGGTTAAATGGCGTGGAAATGGTATCACTTTGAAAATATTTTTTGGGGCGTGGCCTGTAGCGCCTCCTATGGGCAAATGTGGGTCATTCTTGGTTTGTGGGTTCCTGTTGGCCTGTAGTATCAATGTACATAATTAGAAAATATTTGACCAGAAAATGGGACTTTTAGGAATTACCTGTAAGCCCCCTAGGGGTGAATGTTAGCCATTCTTGGTTTGAGGGTTCCTGTTGACCTGTAGTATCAATGTACCAAATTAGAACATTTTTGACCATAAAATGGGAATTTCGAGTGGCCTCTAGTGCCCCTAGAGGCGAATGTTGGCCATTCTTTGTTTGTGGGTTCCTGTTGGCCAGTAGTATCAATGTACCATATTAGAAAATTTTTGACCAGAAAGCGAAATTTTGGGAGTGGCCTGTAAGCCCCCTAATGGCGAATGTGGGCCATACTTGGTTTGTGGGTTCCTGTTGGCCTGTAGTATCAATGTACCAAATTATAACTTTTTGACCAGAAAATGGGAATTTGAGCTGGCCTCTAAGCCACCTAGTGGTGAATGTCGGTCATTCTTGGTTTGTGGATTCCTTTTGGCCTGTACTATTAATGTACCAAATTAGAACATTTTTGACCAGAAAATGGGAATTTCGGCATGGCCTGTAGTGCCCCTAGAGGCGAATGTTAGCCATTCTTGGTTTGAGGGTTCCTGTTGACCTGCAGTATCAATGTACCAAATTAGAGCGTTTTGACCAGAAAGCGAAATTTTGGAGTAGCCTGTAAGCCCCCTAAGGGCGAATGTGGGCCACACTTGGTATGTGGGTTCCTGTTGGCCTGTAGTATCAAAGTACCAAATTAGAAAATTTTTGACCAGAAAATGGGAATTTTGGCTTGTCCTGTAGTGCCCCCTAGTGGCGAATGTCGGTCATTCTTGGTTTGTGGATTCCTGTTGGCCTGTACTATTCATTGTACCAAATTAGAACATTTTTGACCAGAAAATGGGAATTTTGGCTTGTCCTGTAGTGCCCCTAGTGGCGTATGTCGGTCATTCTTGGTTTGTGGATTCCTGTTGGCCTGTACTATTAATTTACCAAATTAGAACATTTTGACCAGAAAATGGGAATTTTGGCATGGCCATTCTTTGCACAGTACTTCAGAGTGATGTCATCTTTAAGCATGTTAGGTTTGAAAAACCATCAGTCAAAATTACATTTGATTTATTGACACATATATATTGTTAAAATTTGGACATTTACATAAACACGCCCCTTTCAGCCATTTTGTATCGTATTCATTTTTCCTAAGTAGCGTTTTCAAGGACTGTCCATTCTACACATGTGTACCAAATTTCAAGTCAATTGGAGCTCACGGTTCAGGAGAAGAAGAGTTTTGTAGGTTTTAGCAAATTTTCAGCGTCTGGGAAAATCCATCATGGCGGAAGTTATGGGTTCTTGAGGCTTTTTGTTCCCCATGAGGAATGAGGCATGTACACCAAATTTCAGAAGATTTGGACAAATGGCGTGGAAATGGTATCACTTTGAATTTTTGTTTTTTGGGCGTGGCCTGTAAGCGCCACCTATGGGCGAATGTGGACCATTCTTGGTTTGGGGGTACCCGTTGGCATGGAGTATCAATGTGCCAATTTAGAAAACTTTTGACCAGTGACTTTTTGAGCTATTGGGGCTCAAGGAGAATAATAATAATAATAATAATAAATATAGCTGCAAGCAGCAATGCAGATTCCTCCTCAAAATGGCAAATCATTTAAAATTGATCAGTAGATGGTTGGGGATAAACCCTCCCAATTAAGGAATTCAAAAAACATGTCTTCTGTCTGAATCCTAAGCGAAACATTTTCAATGTACAGGAAAATCCATACATGGACCTTATGGATCCTTGAGGCGTTTTTGTTCCCAATGAGAAATGAGGCATGTACACCAAGTTTCAGAAGAATTGGTTAAATGGCGTGGAAATGGTATCACTTTGAAAATATTTTTTTGGAAGCGTGGCCTGTAAGCGCCACCTATGGTCGAATGTGGGCCATTCTTGGTTTGTGGGTTCCTGTTGGCCTGTAGTATCAATGTACAAAATTAGAAAATATTTGACCAGAAAATGGGAATTTTGGAGTGGCCTGTAAGCGCCCCTAGGGGCTGAATGTTAGCCATTCTTGGTTTGTGGGTTCCTGTTGGCCTGTAGAATCAATGTACCAAATTAGAAAATGTTTGACCAGAAAATGGGACTTTTGGAATTACCTGTAAGCCCCTAATGGCGAATGTTGGCCATTCTTGGTTTGTGGGTTCCTGTTGGCCTGTAGTACCATTGTACCAAATTAGAACATTTTAGACCAGAAAATGGGAATTTGGCATGGCCTGTAAGCCCCCTAGGGGTGAATGTTGGCCATTCTTGGTTTGTGGGTTCCTGTTGGCCTGTAGTATCAATGTACCAAATTAGAACATTTTTGACCAGAAAGCGGGAATTTTAGGCGTGGCCTTTAAGCCCCCTAGTGGCGAATGTCGGCCATTCTTGGTTTGTGGGTTCCTGTTGGCCTGTAGTACCATTGTACCAAATTAGAACATTTTAGACCAGAAAATGGGAATTTCGGCATGGCCTGTAAGCCCCCTAAGGCAGAATGTTAGCCATTCTTTGCATAGTACTTCAGAGTGATGTCATCTTGAAGCATGTTAGGTTTGAAAAACCATCAGTCAAAATTACATTTGATTTATTGACACGTATATATTGTTAAAATTTGGACATTTACATAAACACGCCCCTTTCAGCCATTTTGTATCGTATTCATTTTTCCTAAGTAGCGTTTTCAAGGACTGTCCATTCTACACATGTGTACCAAATTTCAAGTCAATTGGAGCTACGGTTCAGGAGAAGAAGAGTTTTGTAGGTTTTAGCAAATTTTCAGCGTCTGGAAAAATCCATCATGGCGGAAGTTATGGGTTCTTGAGGCTTTTTGTTCCCCATGAGGAATGAGGCATGTACACCAAGTTTCAGAAGATTTGGACAAATGGCGTGGAAATGGTATCACTTTGAAAATATTTTTTTTGGGCGTGGCCTGTAGCGCCACCTATGGGCGAATGTTGACCATTCTTGGTTTGGGGGTACCCGTTGGCATGGACTATCAATGTGCCAATTTAGAAAACTTTTGACCAGTGACTTTTTGAGCTATTTGGGCTCAAGGAGAAGAATAATAATAATAATAATAAATATAGCTGCAAGCAGCAATGCAGATTCCTCCTCAAAATGGCAAATCATTTCAAATTGATCAGTAGAGGGTTGGGGTTAAACCCTCTCAATGGATGAATCAAAAAACATGTATTTCTGTCTGAATCCTAAGCGAAACATTTTCAGTCTACAGGAAAATCCATCATACCTTATGGATCCTTGAGGCTTTTTGTTCCCAATGAGAAATGAGGCATGTACACCAAGATTCAAAAGAATTGGTTAAATAGGCGTGGAAATGGTATCACTTTGAAAATATTTTTTTGGAAGCGTGGCCTGTAACGCCTCCTATGGGCAAATGTGGGTCATTCTTGGTTTGTGGGTTCCTGTTGGCCTGTAGTATCAATGTACATAATTAGAAAATATTTGACCAGAAAATGGGACTTTTAGGAATTACCTGTAAGCGCCCCTAGGGGTGAATGTTAGCCATTCTTGGTTTGAGGGTTCCTGTTGACCTGTAGTATCAATGTACCAAATTAGAACATTTTTGACCATAAAATGGGAATTTAGCGTGGCCTCTAGTGCCCCTAGGGGCGAATGTTAGCCATTCTTTGTTTGTGGGTTCCTGTTGGCCAGTAGTATCAATGTACCATATTAGAAAATTTTTGACCAGAAAACGAAATTTTGGGAGTGGCCTGTAAGCCCCCTAATGGCGAATGTGGGCCATACTTGGTTTTGTGGGTTCCTGTTGGCCTGTAGTATCAATGTACCAAATTATAACTTTTTGACCAGAAAATGGGAATTTCGAGCGGCCTCTAAGCGCCACCTAGTGGTGAATGTCGGTCATTCTTGGTTTGTGGATTCCTTTTGGCCTGTACTATTAATGTACCAAATTAGAACATTTTGACCAGAAAATGGGAATTTCGGCATGGCCTGTAGTGCCCCTAAGGCGAATGTTAGCCATTCTTGGTTTGAGGGTTCCTGTTGACCTGCAGTATCAATGTACCAAATTAGAGCGTTTTTGACCAGAAAGCGAAATTTTGGAGTAGCCTGTAAGCGCCCCTAAGGGCGAATGTGGGCCACACTTGGTATGTGGGTTCCTGTTGGCCTGTAGTATCAAAGTACCAAATTAGAAAATTTTTGACCAGAAAATGGGAATTTTGGCTTGTCCTGTAGTGCCCCTAGTGGCGAGATGTCGGTCATTCTTGGTTTGTGGATTCCTGTTGGCCTGTACTATTCTTGTACCGAATTAGAACATTTTTGACCAGAAAATGGGAATTTTGGCTTGTCCTGTAGTGCCCCTAATTGGCGTATGTAGGTCATTCTTGGTTTGTGGATTCCTGTTGGCCTGTACTATTAATTTACCAAATTAGAACATTTTTGACCAGAAAATGGGAATTTTAGCATGGCCATTCTTTGCACAGTACTTCAGAGTGATGTCATCTTTAAGCATGTTAGGTTTGAAAAACCATCAGTCAAAATTACATTTGATTTATTGACACGTATATATTGTTAAAATTTGGACATTTACATAAACACGCCCCTTTCAGCCATTTTGTATAGTATTCATTTTTCCTAAATAGCGTTTTCAAGGATGTCCATTCTACACATGTGTACCAAATTTCAAGTCAATTGGAGCTCACGGTTCAGGAGAAGAAAGAGTTTTGTAGGTTTTAGCAAATTTTCAGCGTCTGGGAAAATCCATCATGGCGGAAGTTATGGGTTCTTGAGGCTTTTTGTTCCCCATGAGGAATGAGGCATGTACACCAAATTTCAGAAGATTTGGACAAATGGCGTGGAAATTGTATCACTTTGAATTTTGTTTTTTGGGCGTGGCCTGTAAGCGCCACCTATGGGCAGAATGTGGGCCATTCTTGGTTTGGGGGTACCCGTTGGCATGGAGTATCAATGTGCCAATTTAGAAAATTTTGACCAGTGACTTTTTGAGCTATTGGGGCTCAAGGAGAAGAATAATAATAATAATAATAATAATAAATATAGCTGCAAGCAGCAATGCAGATTCCTCCTCAAAATGGCAAATCATTTCAAATTGATCAGTAGAGGGTTGGGGTTAAACCCTCTCAATGGATGAATCCAAAAAACATGTATTTCTGTCTGAATCCTAAGCGAAACATTTTCAGTCTACAGGAAAATCCATCATACCTTATGGATCCTTGAGGCGTTTTTGTTCCCAATGAGAAATGAGGCATGTACACCAAGATTCAAAAGAATTGGTTAAATAGGCGTGGAAATGGTATCACTTTGAAAATATTTTTTGGGACGTGGCCTGTAAGCGCCTCCTATGGGCAAATGTGGGTCATTCTTGGTTTGTGGGTTCCTGTTGGCCTGTAGTATCAATGTACATAATTAGAAAATATTTGACCAGAAAATGGGACTTTTAGGAATTACCTGTAAGCGCCCCTAGGGGTGAATGTTGGCCATTCTTGGTTTGAGGGTTCCTGTTGACCTGTAGTATCAATGTACCAAATTAGAACATTTTGACCATAAAATGGGAATTTCAGTGGCCTCTAGTGCCCCCTAAGGGCGAATGTTAGCCATTCTTTGTTTGTGGGTTCCTGTTGGCCAGTAGTATCAATGTACCATATTAGAAAATTTTTGACCAGAAAACGAAATTTTGGGAGTGGCCTGTAAGCCCCTAATGGCGAATGTGGGCCATACTTGGTTTGTGGGTTCCTGTTGGCCTGTAGTATCAATGTACCAAATTATAACTTTTTGACCAGAAAATGGGAATTTCGGCTGGCCTCTAAGCGCCACCTAGTGGTGAATGTCGGTCATTCTTGGTTTGTGGATTCCTTTTGGCCTGTACTATTAATGTACCAAATTAGAACATTTTTGACCAGAAAATGGGAATTTCGGCATGGCCTGTAGTGCCCCTAAGGGCGAATGTTAGCCATTCTTGGTTTGAGGGTTCCTGTTGACCTGCAGTATCAATGTACCAAATTAGAGCGTTTTTGACCAGAAAGCGAAATTTTGGAGTAGCCTGTAAGCCCCCTAAGAGCGAATGTGGGCCACACTTGGTATGTGGGTTCCTGTTGGCCTGTAGTATCAAAGTACCAAATTAGAAAATTTTTGACCAGAAAATGGGAATTTTGGCTTGTCCTGTAGTGCCCCTAGTGGCGAATATCGGTCATTCTTGGTTTGTGGATTCCTGTTGGCCTGTACTATTCTTGTGCGAATTAGAACATTTTGACCAGAAAATGGGAATTTTAGCTTGTCCTGTAGTGCCCCTAGTGGCGTATGTCGGTCATTCTTGGTTTGTGGATTCCTGTTGGCCTGTACTATTAATTTACCAAATTAGAACATTTTTGACCAGAAAATGGGAATTTTGGCATGGCCATTCTTTGCACAGTACTTCAGAGTGATGTCATCTTTAAGCATGTTAGGTTTGAAAAACCATCAGTCAAAATTACATTTGATTTATTGACTGCGTATATATTGTTAAAATTTGGACATTTACATAAACACGCCCCTTTCAGCCATTTTGTATAGTATTCATTTTTTCCTAAGTAGCGTTTTCAAGGATGTCCATTCTACACATGTGTACCAAATTTCAAGTCAATTGGAGCTACGGTTCAGGAGAAGAAAGAGTTTTGTAGGTTTTATGCAAATTTTCAGCGTCTGGGAAAATCCATCATGGCGGAAGTTATGGGTTCTTGAGGCTTTTTGTTCCCCATGAGGAATGAGGCATGTACACCAAATTTCAGAAGATTTGGACAAATGGCGTGGAAATTGTATCACTTTGAATTTTTGTTTTTTGGGCGTGGCCTGTAGCGCCACCTATGGGCGAATGTGGGCCATTCTTGGTTTGGGGGTACCCGTTGGCATGGAGTATCAATGTGCCAATTTAGAAAATTTTTGACCAGTGACTTTTTGAGCTATTGGGGCTCAAGGAGAAGAATAATAATAATAATAATAATAATAATAATATATAGCTGCAAGCAGCAATCGCAGATTCCTCCTCAAAATGGCAAATCATTTAAAATTGATCAGTAGATGGTTGGGGTTAAACCCTCTCAATGGATGAATTCAAAAAACATGTATTTCTGTCTGAATCCTAAGCGAAACATTTTCAATGTACAGGAAAATCCATACAGGACCTTATGGATCCTTGAGGCTTTTTGTTCCCAATGAGAAATGAGGCATGTACACCAAGTTTCAGAAGAATTGGACAAATGGCGTGGAAATGGTATCACTTTGAAAATATTTTTTTGGGACGTGGCCTGTAGCACCACCTATGGTCAAATGTGGGCCATTCTTGGTTTGTGGGTTCCTGTTGGCCTGTAGTATCAATGTACAAAATTAGAAAATATTTGACCAGAAAATGGGAATTTTGGAGTGGCCTGTAAGCCCCTAGGGCGAATGTGAGCCATTCTTGGTTTGTGGGTTCCTGTTGGCCTGTAGAATCAATGTACCAAATTAGAAAATGTTTGACCAGAAAATGGGATTTTGGAATTACCTGTAGCCCCTAATGGCGAATGTTGGCCATTCTTGGTTTGTGGGTTCCTGTTGGCCTGTAGTACCATTGTACCAAATTAGAACATTTTGACCAGAAAATGGGAATTTCGGCATGGCCTGTAAGCCCCTAGGGGTGAATGTTGGCCATTCTTGGTTTGTGGGTTCCTGTTGGCCTGTAGTATCAATGTACCAAATTAGAACATTTTTGACCAGAAAGCGGGAATTTTGGCATGGCCTTTAAGCCCCTAGTGGCGAATGTCGGCCATTCTTGGTTTGTGGGTTCCTGTTGGCCTGTAGTACCATTGTACCAAATTAGAACATTTTAGACCAGAAAATGGGAATTTCGGCATGGCCTGTAAGCCCCCTAGAGGCGAATGTTAGCCATTCTTTGCGTCAGTACTTCAGAGTGATGTCATCTTGAAGCATGTTAGGTTTGAAAAACCATCAGTCAAAATTACATTTGATTTATTGACACGTATATATTGTTAAAATTTGGACATTTACATAAACACGCCCCTTTCAGCCATTTTGTATCAGTATTCATTTTTCCTAAGTAGCGTTTTCAAAGACTTCAATTCTACACATGTGTACCAAATTTCAAGTCAATTGGAGCTACGGTTCAGGAGAAGAAGAGTTTTGTAGGTTTTAGCAAATTTTCAGCGTCTGGAGAAAATCCATCATGGCGGAAGTTATGGGTTCTTGAGGCTTTTTGTTCCCCATGAGGAATGAGGCATGTACACCAAATTTCAGAAGATTTGGACAAATGGCGTGGAAATTGTATCACTTTGAATTTTGTTTTTTGGGCGTGGCCTGTAAGCGCCACCTATGGGCGAATGTGGGCCATTCTTGGTTTGGGGGTACCCGTTGGCATGGAGTATCAATGTGCCAATTTAGAAAACTTTTGACCAGTGACTTTTTGAGCTATTGGGGCTCAAGGAGAAGAATAATAATAATAATAATAATAATATAATATAGCTGCAAGCAGCAATGCAGATTCCTCCTCAAAATGGCAAATCATTTAAAATTGATCAGTAGATGGTTGGGGATAAACCCTCCCAATTAAGGAATTCAAAAAACATGTCTTTGTCTGAATCCTAAGCGAAACATTTTCAATGTACAGGAAAATCCATACCGGACCTTATGGATCCTTGAGGCTTTTTGTTCCCAATGAGAAATGAGGCATGTACACCAAGTTTCAGAAGAATTGGACAAATGGCGTGGAAATGGTATCACTTTGAAAATATTTTTTTGGAACGTGGCCTGTAGCGCCACCTATGGTCGAATGTGGGCCATTCTTGGTTTGTGGGTTCCTGTTGGCCTGTAGTATCAATGTACAAAATTAGAAAATATTTGACCAGAAAATGGGAATTTTGGAGTGGCCTGTAAGCCCCCTAGGGGCGAATGTGAGCCATTCTTGGTTTGTGGGTTCCTTTTGGCCTGTAGAATCAATGTACCAAATTAGAAAATGTTTGACCAGAAAATGGGACTTTTGGGAATTACCTGTAAGCCCCCTAATGGCGAATGTTGGCCATTCTTGGTTTGTGGGTTCCTGTTGGCCTGTAGTACCATTGTACCAAATTAGAACATTTTAGACCAGAAAATGGGAATTTCGGCATGGCCTGTAAGCCCCCTAGGGGTGAATGTTGGCCATTCTTGGTTTGTGGGTTCCTGTTGGCCTGTAGTATCAATGTACCAAATTAGAACATTTTTGACCAGAAAGCGGGAATTTTGGCGTGGCCTTTAAGCCCCCTAGTGGCGAATGTCGGCCATTCTTGGTTTGTGGGTTCCTGTTGGCCTGTAGTACCATTGTACCAAATTAGAACATTTTAGACCAGAAAATGGGAATTTCGGCATGGCCTGTAAGCCCCCTAGAGGCCGAATGTTAGCCATTCTTTGCTTGCAGTACTTCAGAGTGATGTCATCTTGAAGCATGTTAGGTTTGAAAAACCATCAGTCAAAATTACATTTGATTTATTGACACGTATATATTGTTAAAATTTGGACATTTACATAAACACGCCCCTTTCAGCCATTTTGTATCGTATTCATTTTTCCTAAGTAGCGTTTTCAAGGACTGTCAATTCTACACATGTGTACCAAATTTCAAGTCAATTGGAGCTCACGGTTCAGGAGAAGAAAGAGTTTTGTAGGTTTTATGCAAATTTTCAGCGTCTGGAAAAATCCATCATGGCGGAAGTTATGGGTTCTTGAGGCTTTTTGTTCCCCATGAGAAATGAGGCATGTACACCAAGTTTCAGAAGATTTGGACAAATGGCGTGGAAATGGTATCACTTTGAAATTTTGTTTTTTGGGCGTGGCCTGTAAGCGCCACCTATGGGCGAATGTTGACCATTCTTGGTTTGGGGGTACCCGTTGGCATGGACTATCAATGTGCCAATTTAGAAAACTTTTGACCAGTGACTTTTTGAGCTATTGGGGCTCAAGGAGAATAATAATAATAATAATAATAATAAATATAGCTGCAAGCAGCAATGCTGATTCCTCCTCAAAATGGCAAATCATTTAAAATTGATCAGTAGATGGTTGGGGATAAACCCTCCCAATTAAGGAATTCAAAAAACATGTCTTTGTCTGAATCCTAAGCGAAACATTTTCAATGTACAGGAAAATCCATACGGACCTTATGGATCCTTGAGGCTTTTTGTTCCCAATGAGAAATGAGGCATGTACACCAAGTTTCAGAAGAATTGGACAAATGGCGTGGAAATGGTATCACTTTGAAAATATTTTTTTGGAGCGTGGCCTGTAGCACCACCTATGGTCGAATGTGGGCCATTCTTGGTTTGTGGGTTCCTGTTGGCCTGTAGTATCAATGTACAAAATTAGAAAATATTTGACCAGAAAATGGGAATTTTGGAGTGGCCTGTAAGCCCCTAGAGGCTGAATGTGAGCCATTCTTGGTTTGATGGGTTCCTGTTGGCCTGTAGAATCAATGTACCAAATTAGAAAATGTTTGACCAGAAAATGGGACTTTTGAGAATTACCTGTAAGCCCCCTAATGGCGAATGTTGGCCATTCTTGGTTTGTGGGTTCCTGTTGGCCTGTAGTACCATTGTACCAAATTAGAACATTTTAGACCAGAAAATGGGAATTTCGGCATGGCCTGTAAGCCCCCTAGGGGTGAATGTTGGCCATTCTTGGTTTGTGGGTTCCTGTTGGCCTGTAGTATCAATGTACCAAATTAGAACATTTTTGACCAGAAAGCGGGAATTTTAGGCGTGGCCTTTAAGCCCCCTAGTGGCGAATGTCGGCCATTCTTGGTTTGTGGGTTCCTGTTGGCCTGTAGTACCATTGTACCAAATTAGAACATTTTAGACCAGAAAATGGGAATTTCGGCATGGCCTGTAAGCCCCCTAAGGCGAATGTTAACCATTCTTTGCTGAGTACTTCAGAGTGATGTCATCTTGAAGCATGTTAGGTTTGAAAAACCATCAGTCAAAATTACATTTGATTTATTGACACGTATATATTGTTAAAATTTGGACATTTACATAAACACGCCCCTTTCAGCCATTTTGTATCAGTATTCATTTTTCCTAAGTAGCGTTTTCAAAGACTTCAATTCTACACATGTGTACCAAATTTCAAGTCAATTGGAGCTCACGGTTCAGGAGAAGAAAGAGTTTTGTAGGTTTTATGCAAATTTTCAGCGTCTGGGAAAAATCCATCATGGCGGAAGTTATGGGTTCTTGAGGCTTTTTGTTCCCCATGAGAAATGAGGCATGTACACCAAGTTTCAGAAGATTTGGACAAATGGGCGTGGAAATGGTATCACTTTGAATATATTGTTTTTTGGGCGTGGCCTGTAAGCGCCACCTATGGGCAGAATGTTGACCATTCTTGGTTTGGGGGTACCCGTTGGCATGGACTATCAATGTGCCAATTTAGAAAACTTTTGACCAGTGACTTTTTGAGCTATTTGGGCTCAAGGAGAATAATAATAATAATAATAATAAATATAGCTGCAAGCAGCAATCGCAGATTCCTCCTCAAAATGGCAAATCATTTAAAATTGATCAGTAGATGGTTGGGGATAAACCCTCCCAATTAAGGAATTCAAAAAACATGTCTTTGTCTGAATCCTAAGCGAAACATTTTCAATGTACAGGAAAATCCATACGGACCTTATGGATCCTTGAGGCTTTTTGTTCCCAATGAGAAATGAGGCATGTACACCAAGTTTCAGAAGAATTGGACAAATGGCGTGGAAATGGTATCACTTTGAAAATATTTTTTTGAAGCGTGGCCTGTAGCACCACCTATGGTCGAATGTGGGCCATTCTTGGTTTGTGGGTTCCTGTTGGCCTGTAGTATCAATGTACAAAATTAGAAAATATTTGACCAGAAAATGGGAATTTTGGAGTGGCCTGTAAGCGCCCCTAGAGGCGAATGTGAGCCATTCTTGGTTTGATGGGTTCCTTTTGGCCTGTAGAATCAATGTACCAAATTAGAAAATGTTTGACCAGAAAATGGGACTTTTGGGAATTACCTGTAGCGCCCCTAATGGCGAATGTTGGCCATTCTTGGTTTGTGGGTTCCTGTTGGCCTGTAGTACCATTGTACCAAATTAGAACATTTTAGACCAGAAAATGGGAATTTCGGCATGGCCTGTAAGCCCCCTAGGGGTGAATGTTGGCCATTCTTGGTTTGTGGGTTCCTGTTGGCCTGTAGTATCAATGTACCAAATTAGAACATTTTTGACCAGAAAGCGGGAATTTTAGGCGTGGCCTTTAAGCGCCCCTAGTGGCGAATATCGGCCATTCTTGGTTTGTGGGTTCCTGTTGGCCTGTAGTACCATTGTACCAAATTAGAACATTTTAGACCAGAAAATGGGAATTTCGGCATGGCCTGTAAGCCCCCTAAGGGCGAATGTTAGCCATTCTTTGCGTGAGTACTTCAGAGTGATGTCATCTTGAAGCATGTTAGGTTTGAAAAACCATCAGTCAAAAT
>NW_026266308.1:0-36782 GCF_025860055.1 Xyrauchen texanus
TAATATCCATGGCGGTCAAAGTTCTTACAATAAATTATAATAAATCATGTTTAGCAAATGTTTTACAGAGACAGGTTTTCAAAGCACAGTTAATTACACGCTCTTTATTTTGATTATTGTAATGATAGCATTGCAGCTTCGTATCAGTGTGTTTGACCTTAGAAATCTCTGATAATTAATGTACTCAAAGTCACAACATAATCAATATTAAAATAAAAATAAGCTCCCTCTTTGACACATTTGTGTTTAGTTGTCAGGTAATTGTCCCTGGATTTCGAATTAAGTGAAAATTCACATGATGCGTGATCATTATCTATCATCGCTTTCATGATCGATGATCGCCACGTCCAACACCCAGTACTTGTGCCCATCCCTAATTATGGCTGTGTCGATTTTTTACCTCATGTTTGTACACAAATGTTGTCACTGAGCTTCAAAAAGCTGCAGTGCTTTTAAAATGTCTCTGGAAGAAGGTAAAGTTTACACACACACTCATATATACCAAAAGCCACTGAGAGTGAGAAAAGCAAGTGATTTATATGCCAGCGTGTGAAAATTCCTATTTCTGTTGTGGACCTTTATTGTATGAAGGACAAAATGATGAGAGGCAAAGCAATGTGATGTTAAATGACCTACATATTCTCAAGACATGGCTTAGATTATGTCCTATATAGAGGTGAATACACAGCTTAGATATCCCCATAAATGGCAGCTGTTATTAGCTTTTATTACTATTGTTTCAGACCACATAGATGTTTCTGTGGAATTGAAAAGCCCTCCATTCAAAACTCGAGTACAAGGAGAATGTTTATCACTTTTGTTAAGCACTTTCTGCATAATGATCTTATCTTCATTTTTATTCAGATATACTGTATATTTTTTAAGATATTAAAATCCATGTGAAATGCATTTTGCATTTACTTCTGTAATGTGGTGTATTTCCAAGCGAAACAGGATATCCAATGAGAAAAAAATGTATGGCAGGGACTTATAGCATGAATTTATTGAATTGTGAAAAGTGTCTGTTACATACCAGAATGTATCAAGGTGGTTGGAGGAAAGAGTTGAAAAGTCATTGCAAAAGTTGAACACATTTTCCACCTCTTTGATTGACAGCAAATAATCATCCCTGATCATCGGCTGTTTTTAAACAATCAAGCGATGTTCGATGCAGATAATGCTTTAATCGGCCATTATACTGATAAGTGGCTAATACTTCTGTGCATCGCTAGTAAAAAGGTCAATATTGATTTCATGTTGCCTTTTAATTTATTGTTCATCCTAATATTTGATAGAATTTTGTAAGTTACTGCATCAGGATGATATGGATGGAATTGGTATTTCTCTTATTCATGGTTTTAGAGATTGTTTTGACAGATGTGCCAAAGAAATTCAGCTCCTCAGGAAACCAATAAAAATGTTCTGTCTTCCAAACGTGTGTTGCTATTCACTGACACTCAAATTAATATTTAGCAGCCTGTCTGCCATCTTTTTCTTTACCTATACAAATGTAGCCCAATATCTATGATTCAGTAAATCCTGGACTAATGTCCTCAACAATTAAACTTCTATCATTTACTCACCCTCATGCTATCCCAGATGTGTATGACTTTCTTTCTTCTGCAGAACACAAATGTATATTTTTAGAATAATATTTCATCTCTGTTGGTCCATACAATGCAAGTGAATGGTGGCCAGAAATCAAGATTAATATTTCACAACGTGGTACCTGTGAAAGTGGAGATTTATAGAAAAAGTACTTGAGTTTTGATCTCTTTCTCACCCACACCTATCATATCACTTTTGAAGATATGGATTTAACCACTGGAGTCTTATAGATTACTTTTATGCTGTTATTACCAGCTTTTTGGTCCTTCAGATTTCTGGCCACCATTACGCTTGCATTGTATGGACCTACAAAGCTGGAATTTTCTTCTAAGAATCTTCATTTTACGTTCAGCAGAAGAAAGAAAGTCATGCACAACAAGTATAGCATAAGGGTGAGTAAATGATGAGAGAAATACTGGCTTACATTGATTTTATAATTCCTATAGTAATCCAGAGGAGCTGGTTTATAACCCTCCCTGATGATAGTATGTCACCTGGCAGGTCCCTATTGGCTAATTCTGTAATGAGAGACAATAATAATAGAAAATTAAACCGAGACACTGAACCTGAACAGAAGAAATAGGCTTTTACAATTAACCTTTTAACACCTGCCAGATATGAGATTGAACTGTTCCCTGGTTACAAACTGATCAAATCGACCTGTGAACTTATATAACTGAACTGAAAGGATTCATAGATGTTGAATTATGCTTGTCAAATGATAAGGGAGTCTGGTTAATTCAATTTGTTCATAAGCTGTATGCTTCATTCTTTTGTTGATTAAACGGATCAGTTGTTTTGCCTTTGATTCTGTTTTTTAGGTCATTTAAAACGGTTCTCTCTCTCTCTCTCTCTCTCTCTCTCGCTCTCTGTTTTAGAGTCAGGAGTTTGTTACTTATGTTAATCATTGGCATATTTGTCAAAACCAGTTGAACTTCAGCTTAGCGTGACATGTTTTTAACAACGTCTTGAAATGTCATACACAAAAACAAGACAAGGGGGTGAAATAGTTCACTTTATGTCATACATATTTACTTACAGATGAGTTCAGTCAACAGCTCCTAAATGACTCCGTTGCACTCATCCTTTGCTCGGCATTAATTTCCGCCCGATGTGTTTCTTTCCCAGCACAATCCCAGCAATGAAAACATGTCTTCTTTAAGTTCTTTGTATCATATTTATTGGGGTTTTCAGACTATATAATTTCCACAGAATTCTGGTCAACATATTTGAATGTGTTTACATAATTCTGATGAATGTTTCCTAGTCTATCGAATGCCATTATGACCTCTCATAGTTCCTGTTATAATGCATGTGGAGCTCAGATTTGTAAATTATATTTCATGAATTTTGTTGTTGTGCTGCTTTGCTGTGATTGTGTGAATATAATCTGTTATGAGAATGATCTGAGTTTGTGTTCATAATGTAAACAGACTTGTCAAAGACAGCTGGCAGTGTCAAAGAGAATATTATTGCAATACACACAAACTCATTGCAAGATTCTTGTGAAAATTTGTTTGTGTGTGTTTGGGGAAGCAGTCTGTTTGTAAAATGTTTACTGGACTGCCTTTTTCCATTGCTGTTATTTCCTGTGCATATGCATGTCTCTGTGTGTGTGCATGTATGCTTTGGGAACAAGAGTGTTGGAAGTGTCTGTGTGTGTATGGGACAGATGTTAAGTCTCTCTGTCCCGTCCCCCCCCCCCGCTGGGGCAACAGCACATATTTCCTTTTCATTTATCACAGAGCGCCGCAGATTGAAACACAAACAGTGGACTATTTGGGTTCAGTCTTTCACTGTGATAAGAGCTCCGATTACGCCCCATCATGAAGGAACTTCCTGTTTGAACCCAGAATAAAGGATGTTTGCTATTATCCTTTCTTCTTCCCTTTCAACTGTATTTTAATCATCAAAGATCAGTTCCATCAAAATGTTGTCCCTTTTTGTTTCATGTTGTTTTCAATTGTGTAACATGTTACATGTTGCAATCCATTTAAATGTATTAAAAAGTCAAAAATGTGTAGATCAAAATGGCTAAGTATACAAATAAATGAAAAACTGATTGGACATCCTTTTCAATAAGGCACTGTGGGTGAATTCACTAAGAATTAATTGTGCCCAATAAAAGTGCTGGTTATTTGCACCTGCCGTTTTTAAGTGCCCGATTCACTAAAATAATTATGCAGATCAAGCAATGGCACAAATGTGCCTTCAAAATCAACGCTGAATGCAATTTTAACATTCAGTTCTAATCTGGGCAGATTCTGAGTGCTTTATAGCGGAGGATGGAGCAGTCCACCGTTACATGACACACTGTACTTGGACTTTACATCATCACCCCACTACTGTGATCCAGACACTGGAATTATCTCTTTAACATGCTTAATGCACACTTGACTGCACCCTGCATGTGGATATAGGCCAGGTTATAATGTTCTTCTCTATCATTTGATAATTCACTTCTGACATGTTGAAAATGTAGACAAACATCTCTTTTAAATAAAATAAAATCTTCCGCCTGCAAAATTAGATTAGTGAATAAGACTTATAGACTTTAGATGCGCTAAAGTGGTGCAACTGTTTAGTGAATTCAGCCCCACAGTCTAAACTCTGAACTGGATTTTTGGAATTGGACATTGCTCAGTTGAACCATGCGCTTTGTGAAGTACACTCAAAAAAATATTTTTGCCTATTTTTAAGATGTATCCATTTCAATTTAATAACAAATTTCCATCTAATTTAATTGAATAGTCTTGAAGAAAATGTAATTAAGTTGGCTTGTGAGAGCCAACTTACTGAAATCCTATTTAAACTTATTATTATTAAGTTGGCTTGTGAGAGCCAACTTACTGAAATCCTATTTAAACTTATTATTAGTGGTGCTTGCCAAAGGCAAGGCATCACTATTGTTATTCGCCATACTTATTATTATTATTATTATTAGTGGTGCTTGCCAAAGGCAAGGCATCACTATTGTTATTCGCCATACTTATTATTAGTGGTGCTTGCAAAGCATCACTATTGTAATCTCACATACTTATTATTAGTGGTGCTTGCAAAGCATCACTATTGTAATCTCACATACTTATTTTTATTTTTCTTCTTTTTATTATTATTCTATCTCCGTACAAAACTTCGGCACCTAACTCGTCCCGTCACCGTTTGGCGTAGACCCACAAATGAGGTGTCAAATCGAGCGGCCTATTGAGGACACGTGTGCTATGACTTTTATAAGCGATCGGAGTACGGTATTTGCCCCAGGGGCAAAAAAGCGGCCGAAAAATCCCATAGACTTAACATTGTGACAAACTTTGAGGCGTCACAGCTCCGGCTGAGGATTTCACAGAAACGTGTGATTTGCCACATTTGAAGAGGCTGGCAGGCTCTGTAAGAGCATACCTCAATATGGGGTAAAAGTTGCACCCCTGGGGGGCAGGAGCTGCCCAAAATGCCCCAATTGACTTATAATGGTGTAGGACGGCCCATGAAATGAAAAGGCATAGGGATTTGTATTGAACATAGCTCTGGATCACAGTGTCATAGAGACCAGGGGTGGGCTCATTTTACTCAGACGACCAATCAGTCTCTCAGGATCATTGTGAAGCTATCAAGCCACGCCCTAGCAACCATTAAGAGCACCTTAGCAACAAGTCCCATAGACTTCTATTGCAACAGATCAAAGGGATATCTCCGGATAGAAGTGTCATAGAAACACAAGGGTGGTCTCGTTTGACTCGGGACAGCAAACAGCCAATCATGCATCAAATCAACACTTCCTAGCCCCTCCCTAGCAACCATTGTCGAGCACCTTAACAACCAAAATCCATAGAGGGATATCTTCCATTCTGAATGTCACAGAGGCATGGGAGTTGGTTTATATCATTCATACTGACAAGCAGCCTTTGGAGATTCATGATTGGCAGCTGCCAAGCCACTCCTAGCAACTAAACAGAGTACCCTAGCAACCGTTTAGCAGTAACTATATCTCTGCACCACAAAATCAGAGAGACTTCTGGGTTGATTTATTTCAATCAGGATGGCAAGGAGACTTGATTAGTATCACTATGGTAACTTCCTAGCAACCAGATGGGGTTACCCTAGCAACCGAAAGTAACAAATCACATATCTCTGCATCAGAAAACGTAGAGACTTCCTGGTTGACTTATTTCAATCAGGATGGAAAGGACACTTCATTAGTATCACTATGGTAACTGCCTAGCAACCAGATGGGCTTACCCTAGCAACCGAGTAACAAATCACATATCTCTGCATCACAAAAACATAGAGACTTCGGGTTGACTTATTTCAATCAGGATGGCAAGGACACTTCATTAGTATCACTATGGTAACTGCCTAGCAACCAGATGAGCTTACCCTAGCAACCGAGTAACAAATCACATATCTCTGCATCAGAAAAACGTAGAGACTTCCGGGTTGACTTATTTCAATCAGGATGGCAAGGACACTTGATTAGTATCACTATGGTATCTGCCTAGCAACCAGATGGGCTTACCCTAGCAACCGAGTAACAAATCACATATCTCTGCATCACAAAAACATAGAGACTTCCGGGTTGACTTATTTCAATCAGGATGGCAAGGAGACTTGATAAGTATCACTATGTTAACTGCCTAGCAACCAGATGGGGTTACCCTAGCAACCGAGAAACAAATCACATATCTCGGCACCAGAAAAGAGTACAGACTTCGGGTTGATTTATTTCAATCAGGATGGCAAGGACACTTCATTACTATCACTATGGTAACTGCCTAGCAACCAGATGGGGTTACCCTAGCAACCGAGAAACAAATCACATATCTCGGCACCAGAAAAGAGTACAGACTTCGGGTTGATTTATTTCAATCAGGATGGCAAGGAGACTTGATTAGTATCACTATGGTAACTGCCTAGCAACCAGATGGGGTTACCCTAGCAACCGAGTAACAAATCACATAACTCTGCATCAGAAAAGCGTAGAGACTTCCGGGTTGACTTATTTCAATCAGGATGGCAAGGAGACTTGATTAGTATCACTATGGTAACTGCCTAGCAACCAGATGGGGTTACCCTAGCAACCGAGTAACAAATCACATATCTCTGCATCAGAAAAGCGTGCAGACTTCGGGTTGACTTATTTCAATCAGGATGGCAAGGACACTTGATTAGTATCACTATGGTAACTGCCTAGCAACCAGATGGGGTTACCCTAGCAACCGAGTAACAAATCACATATCTCTGCATCAGAAAAACATAGAGACTTCCGGGGTGACTTATTTCAATCAGGATGGCAAGGACACTTGATTAGTATCACTGTGGTAACTGCCTAGCAACCAGATGGGGTTACCCTAGCAACCGAGTAACAAATCACATATCTCTGCATCAGAAAACGTAGAGACTTCGGGTTGACTTATTTCAATCAGGATGGCAAGGACACTTGATTAGTATCACTATGGTAACTGCCTAGCAACCAGATGGGCTTACCCTAGCAACCGAGTAACAAATCACATATCTCTGCATCAGAAAAACGTAGAGACTTCTGGGTTGGTTTATTTCACTCAGGATGGCAAGGAGACTTCATAAGTATCACTATGGTAACTGCCTAGCAACAAGGAGGGGTTACCCTAGCAACCAAATAACAAATCACATATCTCTGGATCACAACATCGTAGAGACTTCCTGGTTGACTGATTTTACTCTGGATAGCAAGGAGACTTGATAAGTATCACTATGGTAACTGCCTAGCAACCACATGGGGTTACCCTAGCAACCCAGTAACAAATCACATATCTCTGCACCACAAAACAGTACAGATTTTTGGGTTGAATTATTTCACTCAGGATGGAAAGGAGCCATGTATTGTATTACCTTGCTAACTGCATAGCAACCACATGGGCTTACCCTAGCAACCTAGTAACAAATCACATATTTCTGCACCAGAAAATTATACAGACTTCTGGGTTGATTTATTTATGACCACAATTTCTGTTCTTTTCAAGCAGGCTATTTGACGAGTTTTGCCACGGCAACCACCACTCACATTTTCTTCAGGAAATGTACCTATCTAGTTTTTATTTTTATTTTTATTTTTATATCTCCGTACAAAACTTCGCACCTAACTCAGTCCCGCGACCGTTTGGTAGACCCACGAATGAGGTGTCAAATCGAGCGACCTATTGATGACATGTGTGCTATGACTTTTATAAGTGATCGGAGTACGGTATTTGCCCCAGGGGCAAAAAAGCAGCCGAAAAATCCCATAGACTTAACATTGCGACAAACTTTGGACGCGTCACAGCTCCAAGCTGAGGATTTCAGCAAAGCGTGTGATTTGCTACATTTGAAGAGGCTGGCAGGCTCAACATTTACCCCAGCCTCAATATGGGGTAAATGTTGCACCCCTGGGGAGCAGGAGCAGCCCAAAGTTGCCCCCATTGACTTACAATGGTGTAGGACGGCCCATGAAATGAAATTGCATGGTGATTTTGTATTGAACATAGCTCTGGATCACAGTGTCATAGAGACGAGGGGGCAGGCTCATTTTACTCAGACGACCAATCAGTCAATCAGGATCATTGTGAAGCTATCAAGCCACGCCCTAGCAACAATTTAAAACACCTTACCAACAAGTCCCATAGACTTCTAATGAAACACATCAAAGGAATATCTCCGGATAGAAGTGTCATAGAAACACAAGGGTGGTCTCGTTTGACTCGGGGCAGCAAACAGCCAATCATGAATCACCTCAACACTTCCTAGCCCCTCCCTAGCAACCATTGTCGAGCACCTTAGCAACCAAAATCCATAGAGGGATATCTTCCATTCTGAATGTCACAGAGGCATGGGAGTTGGTTTATATCATTCATACTGACAAGCAGCCTTTGGAGTTTCATGATTGGCAGCTGCCAAGCCACTCCCTAGCAACTAAACAGAGTACCCTAGCAACCGTTTAGCAATAACTATATCTCTGCACCACAAAATCAGAGAGACTTCTGGGTTGATTTATTTCACTCAGGATGGCAAGGAGACTTCATTAGTATCACTATGGTATAGGGCTGTCAAAATTGCTAAAAAATGACGTTCGAATATTCCCTAGAAAAAACACACATATATTCGAACTATTCGAATATCTGGTTGCGCATTTTTTCAATGACGCGCATTACGTCAACAACAGGACAAATTAATACAAAGAGACAGAACTGCTTATATAGGTAGTTTATTTAATTTTAAACATATTTAACAACGTATTACCTACACAAAAAAAAGTAAAACAAATAATGGGCAAGACCGCAAACCTCACTCTCACTCATAATATCTAATTAGTCAGTACAAGCTAATGTTTCTGTTTAAAGTTAAATAAAATGAGGCACACAATTCCGAGAAATGTGACAACACCTTTACCCTGAGGTTCATAAAAAATAAAGTGCTATTAAAAACGAAAAAGGCTACTTACATTCTTGGTGCTTGTATTAAAAAAAAAAAAGGAAGGAAAAAAAAAATGACTGCAATTTATTCCATTGTCTTTTTAGTGCACTGTCACCGTCGGGTCTACAGGTTATTTGCCAAAAACACAAGACAGTCCACATTTGAAGGGGCCAGTGCTGATCTCTTTTTATTTACTATATTCCCAGCGGAGGAAAAGACGCGTTCAGAGCGCACTGAGGATCCGGGATGGAAAGATATTTCTTTGCCATCTGGGCGACGTGAGGGTATCTCCCAGAGCCCAAAGTTTTCCACCACATGAGAGGATTTTGTTGAGCAGGTATTGGAGACTCTTGTTCATACATCAACATTTATTTTTGAAGTAGCAAACTGATGTCCTGGTCTGGGCTGTCCGTGGCAATACGTGGTCTCCGAAGAGACACCCCATAGCAGATAACGCCAGTTTTCTCGGCAGGTTGCTGATCACGGGGCTGTCCGGCAGAGGCCTCACTTCCTGTGCCTCCTTTCACATTCACTTGTTTCATCTCCTCCAGTATAGCCACCTGCACCTGCCGTCTCTGCTCCTCTTTTAAATGAACGAGGCGATGAAAGCGTGGATCCAGGTAACTCGCTTTGTTAAGCAGCATAAATGCACCCTTTTCCTCTCTATAACGCTTCTCCAGATCTGTGACGATCTTTGTCTTCATCTCTGACAATGCAGGTGGTTCTGGTTCGTCTGGCGTTTGCTTGTTCAGTTGAGCGAGTAGAACATGTATTAAAGGCAGTACAGCTGACGCTGTTGGATATTTGTCAGTTGAAAGTGCTTCGGTTGCCACTTTAAAGGGTTTAAGGACCTCTTGCACCTGCGATAAATAAGTAAATAAAATGCGTTGATATTAGGACAGGTTTGCATTTGTCCAGCTTATTAACATTCACACAAAGTGAATTAGGGCCATCATTCTACCTATTTAAAAAATATATTTGGACAGTTTTGTATTTGTCCAGCCTATTACGGTAAATATTTCATACACTATGCTCACCTTTTCCATTAGGGACCATTCGCTTGTGATCAGCTCCATTCTTGACAGTTTTTTCTCGAAGATGACAGCAGACACAGCTGCTTGCTGCTCCGATGCACGGCATATCATTTCATATGTGCTGTTCCATCGCGTCGGACAGTCGTTAATCAGCTTCTCAGTTTTCAATCCCAAAAGTAGTTGTTTCTGCTGAAGGAGGTAGCTGTCGGCGGAAGATTTGCTGAAATGTGAGGCCGCCACTTTCAGCCTACTAACAGGGATTTCAATGGCTCTGACCCCGAGCCCTTTACGCACAGCCAAGTTTATTGTGTGCGCAACACATGGTATATTTACTGTTTGAAGATGTCTCTCCACTGCATTGACGTAATTAGTGCCATTGTCCGTTGTGATGGCAATCACAGATCCCCTTTCTATGCCAAAAACGTCCAAGATCTCTTGAATGCATTCGCCTACATTCTCTGCAGTGTGGCTTACCTGAAGCTCTTTTGTTTTTAGCACATTGTTAAGCATTTCCCAGTCATCATTAATCCAGTGGGCCGTTGCTGTAACATAGGATGCTGTTGCTAGGGATGTCCACCCGTCCGTGGTAAGAGCCACATCTTTGTCTTTGATTGATTCCTTTATTTTGTCTGAAGTGCTGTTATACACTTCTACAATTCTATTGGTGACTGTTCCACGGCTAGGGATATGGTACCTCGGTTCCATTGATTGACAGAACTCCCTGAATCCTGCCCCATCCACGACACTGATTGGTCTCATGTCCTTACAAATGAATGAAATTAATTTCTGCGTGATGGCCTCTTGTCGTGATGCAGACAAAGAGTGTGTGGCTGATGTGCAAAATAAGTGTTAAGACGCTGCTGTTTAGCTGGAGTTCCACACATTATGCCATGCTCATTTGGGTGCACATTTTCGAGATGTGACCTCATGTTGCTAGTGGTCGAATGGTATGCTAACTGCATCTTACATAGCTTGCATACAACTTTATCTCGCGGCTCCACAATTTTACCATCTACCGACCAAAATCCAAAGTACTTCCAGACATGGCTTTTTAGATTTTGGGGGGTTAAAATCACTTTCTCTGCTGCGGTCGAGTTGGGCTCTGCACTTTCTGCCATCTTCCATATAAATCAACTTTCAACAGTGAGTGACGCGGCTGTACCAGTGCGACTCATGTGACCTGTCCCTGATCCCTCAGGCAGCGTGCACGCCCACTGCTAAAGCAGACAGCCGCGCCTCTGCTACCAGCGATGCTTTTTTTCCTCACATTCGAATATTAATTTTCACCTTCGAATTTCTGTTTTTTAAAACTATTCGAATATATATTCAAATTTAGAATATTCGTTGACAGCCCTACTATGGTAACTGCCTAGCAACCAGATGGGGTTACCCTAGCAACCGAGTAACAAATCACATATCTCTGCATCAGAAAACGTAGATTTCGGGGTTGACTTATTTCAATCAGGATGGCAAGGAGACTTGATTAGTATCACTATGGTAACTGCCTAACAACCAGATGGGGTTACCCTAGCAACCGAGTAACAAATCACATATCTCTGGATCAGAACATCGTAGACACTTCCAGGTTGACTGATTTTACCCAGGATAGCAAGGAGACTTCATAAATATCACTTTGGTAACTGCCTAGCAACCAGATGGGGTTACCCTAGCAACCGAGTAACAAATCACATATCTCTGCATCACAAAAACGTAGAGACTTCCGGGTTGACTTATTTCAATCAGGATGGCAAAGACACTTCATTAGTATCACTATGGTAACTGCCTAGCAACCAGATGGGGTTACCCTAGCAACCGACTAACAAATCGCATATCTCTGCATCACACAAACGTAGAGACTTCCAGGTTGACTTATTTCAATCAGGCTGGCAAAGAGACTTGATTATAATCACTATGGTAACTGCCTAGCAACAAGGAGGGGTTACCCTAGCAACCAAATAACAAATCACATATCTCTGGATCAGAACATCGTAGAGACTTCCTGGTTCACTGATTTTACTCTGGATAGCAAGGAGACTTGATAAGTATCACTATGGTAACTGCCTAGCAACCACATGGGGTTACCCTAGCAAAGGAGTAACATATCACATATCTCTGCATCAGAAAAATGTAGAGACTTCCGGGTTGACTTATTTGACTCAGGATGGAAAGGAGCCATGTATTGTATTACCTTGGTAACTGCATAGCAACCACATGGGCTTACCCTAGCAACCGAGTAACAAATCACATATTTCTGCACCAGAAAATCGTACAGACTTCTGGATTGATTTATTTACTGACCATAATTTTTGTTCTTTTCAAGCATGCTATTTGACGAGTTTTGCCACAGCAAGCACCACTCACATTTTCTTCAGGGAATGTACCTATCTAGTTATTATTATAATAATAATAATAATTAGTGGTGCTTGCAAAGCATCACTATTGTAATCTCACATACTTATTTTTATTTTTATACTTTTTATTATTCTATCTCCGTACAAAACTTCGGCACCTAACTCGTCCCGCACCGTTTGGCGTAGACCCACGAATGAGGTGTCAAATCGAACGGCCTATTGAGGACACGTGTGCTATGACTTTTATAAGCGATCGGGGTACGGTAATTGCCCCAGGGGCAAAAAAGCGGCCGAAAAATCCCATAGACTTAACATTGCGACAAACTTTGACGCGTCACAGCTCCGAGCGAGGATTTCGCAGAAACGTGTGATTTGCCACATTTGAAGAGGCTGGCAGGCTCTGTAAGAGCATACCTCAAAATGGGGTAAAAGTTGCACCCCTGGGGGCAGGAGCTGCCCAAAAATGCCCCAATTGACTTACAATGGTGTAGGACGGCCCATGAAATGAAATGGCATTGGGATTTGTATTCAACATAGCTCTGGATCACAGTGTCATAGAGACAATGGGGCGGGCTCATTTTACTCAGACGACCAATCAGTATCTCAGGATCATATTGAATCTATCAAGCCACGCCCTAGCAACAATTTAGAGCACCTTAGCAACAAGTCCCATACACTTCTAATGAAAGACATCAAAGGGATATCTCCGGATAGAAGTTTCATAGAAACACAAGGGTGGTCTCGTTTCACTCGGGCAGCAAACAGCCAATCATGAATCACCTCAACACTTCCTAGCCCCTCCCTAGCAACCATTGTCGAGCACCTTAGCAACCAAAATCCATAGAGGATATCTTCCATTCTGAATGTCACAGAGGCATGGGAGTTGGTTTATATCATTCATACTGACAAGCAGCCGTTGGAGATTAATGATTGGCAGCTGCCAAGCCACTCCCTAGCAACTAAACAGAGTACCCTAGCAACCCTTTAGCAGTAACTATATCTCTGCACCAGAAAATCAGAGAAACTTCTGGGTTGATTTATTTCAATCAGGATGGCAAGGACACTTCATTACTATCACTAAGGTAACTGCCTAGCAACCAGATGGGGTTACCCTAGCAACCGAGTAACAAATCACATATCTCTGCATCAGAAAAGCGTAGAGACTTCCGGGTTGACTTATTTCAATCAGGATGGCAAGGACACTTGATTACTATCACTATGATTACTGCCTAGCAACCAGATGGGGTTACCCTAGCAACCGAGTAACAAATCACATATCTCTGCACCAGAAAATAGTACTGACTTCCGGGTTGATTTATTTCACTCAGGATGGCAAGGACACTTCATTACTATCACTATGGTAACTGCCTAGCAACCAGATGGGGTTACCCTAGCAACCGAGTAACAAATCACATATCTCTGCATCAGAAAAGCGTAGAGACTTCCGGGTTGACTTATTTCAATCAGGATGGCAAGGACACTTGATTACTATCACTATGATTACTGCCTAGCAACCACATGGGGTTACCCTAGCAACCGAGTAACAAATCACATATCTCTGCACCAGAAAATAGTACTGACTTCGGGTTGATTTATTTCACTCAGGATGGCAAGGACACTTGATTACTATCACTATGGTAACTGCCTAGCAACCAGATGGGGTTACCCTAGCAACCGAGAAACACATCACATATCTCGGCACCAGAAAAGAGTACAGACTTCCAGGTTGATTTATTTCAACCAGGATGGCAAGAGACACTTCATTAGTATCAATATGGTAACTGCCTAGCAACCACATGGGGTTACCCTAGCAACCGAGTAACAAATCACATATCTCTGCATCAGAAAACGTAGATACTTCTGGGTTGACTTATTTCAATCAGGATGGCAAGGACACTTGATTACTATCACTATGGTAACTGCCTAGCAACCAGATGGGGTTACCCTAGCAACCAAATAACAAATCACATATCTCTGCATCAGAAAAGCGTAGAGACTTCCGGGTTGACTTATTTCAATCAGGATGGCAAGGACACTTGATTACTATCACTATGATTACTGCCTAGCAACCAGATGGGGTTACCCTAGCAACCGAGTAACAAATCACATATCTCTGCACCACAAAATAGTACTGACTTCCGGGTTGATTTATTTCACTCAGGATGGCAAGGACACTTGATTACTATCACTATGGTAACTGCCTAGCAACCAGATGGGGTTACCCTAGCAACCGAGAAACACATCACATATCTCGGCACCAGAAAAGAGTACAGACTTCCAGGTTGATTTATTTCAACCAGGATGGCAAGGACACTTCATTAGTATCAATATGGTAACTGCCTAGCAACCACATGGGGTTACCCTAGCAACCGAGTAACAAATCACATATCTCTGCATCAGAAAAACGTACATACTTCTGGGTTGACTTATTTCAATCAGGATGGCAAGGACACTTGATTACTATCACTATGGTAACTGCCTAGCAACCAGATGGGGTTACCCTAGCAACCGAGTAACAAATCACATATCTCTGCACCAGAAAATAGTACTGACTTCCGGGTTGATTTATTTCACTCAGGATCGCAAGGACACTTGATTACTATCACTATGGTAACTGCCTAGCAACCAGATGGGGTTACCCTAGCAACCGAGAAACAAATCACAGATCTCGGCACCAGAAAAGAGTACAGACTTCCGGGTTGATTTATTTCAACCAGGATGGCAAGGACACTTCATTAGTATCAATATGGTAACTGCCTAGCAACCAGATGGGGTTACCCTAGCAACCAATTAACAAATCACATATCTCTGCATCAGAAAAGCGTAGAGACTTCTGGGTTGGTTTATTTCACTCAGGATGGCAAGGACACTTCATAAGTATCACTATGGTAACTTCCTAGCAACAAGGAGGGGTTACCCTAGCAACCAAATAACAAATCACATATCTCTGGATCAGAACATCGTAGAGACTTCCTGGTTGACTGATTTTACTCTGGATAGCAAGGAGACTTGATAAGTATCACTATGGTAACTGCCTAGCAACCACATGGGGTTACCCTAGCAACCGAGTAACAAATCACATATCTCTGCACCAGAAAATAGTACAGACTTCCGGGTTGACTTATTTCAATAAGGATGGCAAGGAGACTTCATTACTATCACTATGGTAACTGCCTAGCAACCAGATGGGTTTACCCTAGCAACCGAGTAACAAATCACATATCTCTGCATCAGAAAAACGTAGAGACTTCTGGGTTGATTTATTTATGACCATAATTTTTGTTCTTTTCAAGCATGCTATTTCACGAGTTTTGCCACGGCAAGCACCACTCACATTTTCTTCAGGAAATGTACCTATCTAGTTATTATTATTCTTCCACACAAAAGTTCCACGCGTAACTTGTCCCGCAGCTTTTGTCACACACCCCTGAGTGAGGCATCAAATTATGCGGCCTATTGAGGAGAGGTGTGGAATGACTTTTATAAGCGATCGGGGGTACGGTATTTGCCCCAGGGGCAAAAAAGCGGCCGAAAAAATCCCATAGACTTAACATTGCGACAAATTTTGACGAGTCACAGCTCCGAGCGAGAATTTCGCAGAAACGTGTGATTTGCCACATTTGAAGAGGCTGGCAGGCTCTGTAAGAGCATACCTCAATATGGGGTAAAAGTTGCACCCCTGGGGGGCAGGAGCTGCCCAAAAATGCCCCAATTGACTTATAATGGTGTAGGACGGCCCATGAAATGACATTGCATAGGGATATTGTATTGAACATAGCTCTGGATCACAGTGTAATAGAGACAAGGGGGTGGGCTCATTTCACTCAGACGACCAATCAGTCTCTCGGGATCATTGTGAAGCTATCAAGCCACGTCCTAGCAACAATTTAAGGCACCTTAGCAACAAGTCCTACAGACTTCTAATGAAAGACATCAAAGGGATATCTCCAGATAGAAGTGTCATAGAAACACAAGGGTGGTCTCATTTTACTCGGGACAACAAACAGCCAATCATGAATCACCTCAACACTTCCTAGCCCCTCCCTAGCAACCATTGTCAAGCACCTTAGCAACCAAAATCCATAGAGGGATATCTTCCATTCTGAATGTCACAGAGGCATGGGAGTTGGTTTATATCATTCATACTGACAAGCAGCCTTTGGAGTTTCATGATTGGCAGCTGCCAAGCCACTCCCTAGCAATTAAACAGAGTACCCTAGCAACCGTTTAACAATAACTATATCTCTGCACCAGAAAATCAGAGAGACTTCTGGGTTGATTTATTTCAGTCAGAATGGCAAGGAGACTTGATAAGTATCACTATAGTAACTGCCTAGCAACCACATGGGGTTACCCTAGCAACAGAGTAACAAATCATATATCTCTGCATCAGAAAAACGTAGAGACTTCCGGGTTGACTTATTTCAATCAGGATGGCAAGGAGACTTGATAAGTATCACTATGGTAACTGCCTAGCAACCAGATGGGGTTACCTTAGCAACCGAGTAACAAATCACATATCTCTGCATGACAAAAGCGTAGAGACTTCGGGTTGACTTATTTCAATCAGGATGGCAAGGACACTTCATTAGTATCACTATGGTGACTTCCTAACAACCAGATGGGGTTACCCTAGCAACCGAGTAACAAATCAAATATCTCTGCAACAGAAAATCGTAGAGACTTCTGGGTTGATTTATTTCAATCAGGATGGCAAGAAGACTTGATAAGTATCACTATGGTAACTGCCTAGCAACCATATGGGGTTACCCTAGCAACCGAGTAACAAATCACATATCTCTGCAACAGAACAACATAAAGACTTCTGGCTTTGTTCATGGGACTCAGGGTAGCAAGGATCAATCAATCAATCAATCAATCCATCTATCTATCTATCTATCTGAGGGTCAATATCTATCTATCTATCTATCTATCTATCTATCTATCTATCTATCTATCTATCTCTCTATCTCTCTATCTCTCTGTCTCTCTGTCTGTCTGTCTGTCTGTTGTCTATCTATCTATCTGAGGGTCAATGTCTATCTATCTATCTATCTATCTATCTATCTATCTATCTATCTATCTATCTATCTATCTGAGGGTAAATATCTATCTATCTATCTCTCTATCTATCTGAGTGTCTGTCTATCTATCTATCTATCTATCTATCTATCTATCTATCTATCTATCTATCTATCTAGCAACTAAGTTAAACTTTAAACTACTTTAAACTAATTTAAACTAAACTACTTTAAACTATAAACTACTTTAAACTAATTTAAACTAATTTAAACTTCAAACTAATTTAAACTACAAACTAATTTAAACTATAAACTACTTTAAACTTTAAATTAATTTAAACTAATTTAAACTTCAAACTTCTTCAAACTTTCTGGTCCAAACTTTCACAAGCCAACTTAAAGTTTGTCTCGACGAACTTTTTTTTTCTAGTTAATAATTGTTTTTTAAGATTTATACACTTTATTTAGTTAAAGATTAGGCAATTAAATTAGATGGAAATTTGTTATTAAATTGAAATGGATACATCTTAAAAAATAGGCTAAAATATTTTTTTGAGTGTATATATTAATAATACTGAGTGTGAGATTGATATTAAAATAATTCCACTGTTTCACGTTTAAACCCCTCCACCTAATGACAGAAATTCACCTGTCTGTATACACATACTACAGCCTCTATTTGTGTGCTTCATTAACTCTGAACATTAATATGGTCATCTTTTAAAAGAGAGAAGAAAATGCTACCCATATCTTTGTTTTATTTAATTAATCTTCCACTTATAGAAGCTAGATACTTTAGGCAGATGCCAACATGGACAGGTAATGTGAAATACTCTCATCTGAAAAAAAAATGATGATGAGAAAAGTACCTTTTAAGATAAATTACAATTCAAAATCATGTTTGAACCAATCACAGTTTTGTGTGATGAGATTTTGGCTGCCGAGAGCCTGCAACCATATTGTTTGCCTGAGTTGCATATTGCTGAGCCTATTTTTTTCATGGAAATATGAATTTAAATTTTGATTTACTTTGTACGACAGACAGTTTTGCACTGAAAGTACTAAAAAGTACTAAAGCACTAAAGTAATCAGTTTTCCCTCATCTATAGTGCCGATCTACTGCCTTCACTGGACATAATCATTGAAAAGTTTATCTGAATGTTTGACACTATTTTTCATTGGACTACAGGGGAATTAGATTAAACAAGAACCCCTTTTTTCTGGCAGAGGGGGTTGTGCCCCTTTCATACACCAGTAATTGATGAATTGTATGTGGTATGCAAATGAGAATCCATAAATCTTATGAATGACAGCTTAATTTATGTGAGCCTTAATGAATGCAGGATTAGATTTTAATTAAATGTCCTCAAAGGCACCCTGAGTTGTACGTTGCATTTTGTGTCCCCACTCACTGTTTTCATATACTACCATGTTAATCTTAAGTCTTGTTTCCTGTGCACATATGTCCTCTCAAATAAAGTATCTAGAAATATCTAAATAATAGAAAACTCTTCATTTTGTGAACAGAAGGAGGCCATAGTTAATGAATCATACCGAGGGAGGAGAGAGTTAAAATGGGACTGTATCTACTGATCTCTCTTAGAATATCTTCAGTCATTTCAGCTGCACAGCTTAACCACATTTAATCTGATTCCACCAGTATCTGTTTAATTAAAATATGGCCCTATTAGGAATTATTAAAAATGTCAGCCTGTTAGGCATTCAAATTCTACATTGCTGTGGGAAGAGAGAAGAGAGTACTTCAGTAGAGCTGCATCATTAGCACTAACATTCTAGCACATCTCTGTGCTGTTACCTAAATATCACATGAGCAAGAGTGCTGTTAGGTAATCTAACAGAGGTTATCACAGTCATACTGATATTCAGTACAAGTGCAATTGTGAAATATACAACAGTTCTACAGTATAAGCAAAAGTTTAAATTGAAGAAATAATTTTAGACACAATATGGCCAGTTATTTTGCACAGATTGACAGCCTGTCTGGAGCGATGCAGAAACAAACAAGCAGAGTGATATAAACAGTGAAGCTTCTCAGTACTGTTATACTAAATATGAGCACTCTTGGAATGGCGCTTGTCCATTCAGATTCGAGGACCGGAACTAACCGTTGTTTGTAAACTGAATCAGACTAGATGTTCTGATAGCCAGAGATGATTGTGTTTGTGCAGATACAGTATTTGCATGTGTATTCGCTGTTGTGTTTGTATAAAACATGAAACCGCAAGGGTTTCAACTGGTTTAAATATATCTGATAATAAAGAATAAATGAAAAAGAAAAAAATAAATGAAGTATTCTGGGTTGTGTTGAAACAAAATGCCACAACCAACATTATAAATATAATGTTCACGTCATTGTGTTGTCGTTTGCTTTATTCCTCATATGCACAAAAAAAAACACACTCACACACACATGCACAGACCAGTCTGTGTACAGGGTGGGAGAATGGGTGAGAAATAAACCTGTGATAATCCTCTCCCATTTCAAATGTCAAGCGCTGTGATAAAATGGCTATTTTGTTCATTTATTTACTCTCTGCAGTGTACAGATAAGGAAAACTACAATTAGGGAATTGAGAGAGGGAGATTTTAAAAAGGGCAAATGGTGGGGAGTTTAATATTTTTATGAAGGATGATTGGCGCACAGGAGCACTAGGGGAGGTGTGAGCCGAGAATTTTTTTAGAGATGCTCAGCAAAATGGTAAAAGTACGTTTTTAAAAGAGAATTCTTTCCATTAAAGAACTTCTTAAAGATCCACTTCAATTTGTAAAGATATAGAGAGGGTAAGAACAATCAAAAAGTGCACTTAATTGAGTGAAACTGGACCATAAGCTACCTCCTCTCCAACTTGGACTCAATTAGGTGAAGAGGGTTGTCTAGAGGAACACCAAGTTAATGCAAATGTTATTTGTGTGTGCTGCTGCTAAGAGCTGTGGATGATTTTAGCGCATGTTAACTCGACACATTTAAATTGCACATGAATGCACAGGAGCAGGTAACAAGGTGTACAGCATGCATTATACATGAGAAAAAATATTGGCTAATTATGAAAAAGGGAGATGAGTCTACTGTGTGATCTAATTAAAGAGAGAGAGAAAAGAGTTTGGAAGAGGAACAAGGAGTTGCTGAAAAAAAGATTGTCATTGAGTGTATTTTCTGGTGCATGCTAGTATGCATTGTAGATTTAGTCCAACTCTTAATATAAATGTGTTTGTTTGACTGTGTAAGCCATACCTTCTTTTGTCGACGTCTGAGTTGCTATATGCATTTTTCGTCATGTGTACACATCAAAACTACTATTCTCCCATTATTATCAACAAAGCTGTTTTAATCACTTGTGGTGTAGGTCAATGGTTCTCAGTTGGCTTTGCTTCAGGACCCAGTTTGAACAGCACAGCACCCATCACAGTAGCAAAGTTGTTTATCATAGAAAAGTAACAAAAAATTTCCTTAAAATAAAACCTGAAATACATTAATGTTACCATAAACTGCATTCATGTTACCATAAACTGCATAGGCCCAGCAATTTGCAAAATTATGATATTGACTTACTTGGCTTAATATGAAAAAATTTGCACAACAATAGCAGAAATGGGATTTATCTAGGGCTGTGTTGATACAATCAAATATCGAGATATCACGATACTTTTTTCTCACAATGTATTGTGATATATTGTGATATGACAAAGTTCAATCTAATCTAATCTAAATTTTCAGCGCAGTCTGAGATGCTTCTATGAGGCACGAAATGGTCTGAAACTGATCCAGCATGATTCACGGTGTGAATCTCTCACGCGTTTAGATCTTGGGCTGGGCAACAATATAGATTTTTCTAATTTACCTTCATTTGTAAGGTTCCAATGTCAATTATTAAAATCCCAAGATCACTCTTTCTTTCTGTCTGCAATCCCCACAATCATATTTGCGTGAATACTTCGCATTTGTTTTACTGTGATTAGCCACTGGCTGGTAATATTTTAGATTACACTCTCCATTGTTTGATTGGTGTAGTGGTAGAACTGAGATATTTTTGTATCGGGAAGACACACAGGCTTGAGTGAAGTTTAAGATGCCATTTATTTGATAAATGTAAAACAGAAAGTAATGTCTCTCTCTTTGGCGTAGGCCCCATCCGGCGGTCCGAGGGAGTTGTGCCCGAAACCGTCATATCCTGCCGGAGATAGGAGGCAGGGGCGAGGAGCCTACCCCCATGCGGGACAGGGCTCAGCTGGTGGTGGTGGGGTGGCGGAGGTTGCCTGTGTCTTAGCACACTGAAACAGCAATGTGATAGATTGTGAGCAGACTTATAAAGCAAAGGCTTACATCGCGATTGGCTAGGAATTACCCCGCTAATGAAGTGATGATGTACAGCCGCTTGTCTTCCTGCTAGAACTACACTGCACTTCCATTTACTGCATGCCGAGAGTAAAAGTTTTGATTCTTTCTGTTTAATGTGATTCCTAAGACTAGATTCAAGCAAACTATTTGTTGTTTAATAATGTCTCTTTTAATATCTTTTCTGTTATCTACAGTCAGTTAATTATCAAAAATAACAAAATAAACATTAAATTTTAATTACACATAGCATGGCCCGTGCCATTCTACCAAACGAACACTACTGCCACAGGTCTTAAAGAGACAGTAAAATTTGTTGACTAACATTGACTATATTTATAAAAAGATTTTTTTTTTTTAAATGTAAAAAAAAAAAGATAAAATGATAATGATAAACAAAAATGTGTTCAAATGATACTGTATGTCTGTAATTTAATAAGTTAGAAGGTCCCCTGTGAATAATGAATAAAAGCATTAGCTGAAAGAGAATTTCTTTCATACTGTAAGCAAAATGGACATTATAACTGAAATAGACCCAAATTAATTGAAATTAAAAGCGAAATCGAATCATGATATTGTGATGTATCGCGATATATCGAATTGTGACATGTGTATCACAATACGTATCGTATAGTGAGGTGGCTGGTGATACCCTTCCCTAGATTTACCTACTCAAAACATTGAACAAACTCCAAATATTGTATTAGTATTAGCCATATTAAATACATTTTGCTCTAAAAACATATAATATAGATATGGGAAGTGTTTCCTCTTCCCCTTAAAAAGTTGATAAGCCTATTTATTTTGTTATCCTAGCTACAGTATACACAAGTAATTGGTTAGTTGGATTTACTTTGTATTTAGTATTTTCCTGCTGTCCGTGACCTATCAGTTCAGAACTAGTGGTGTTAAAAGTGTGTATTGTAGTGTTACATGCAACATAGTTAGCCTGCAGTAGAACACTGAAGGAAGTGCCTGTCTGACATTTGGTGTTCATATTTCAGCTCCAGACCTGGCAGACCTCCCAAACGGACCCAGAGTGTGACATCACCCGAGAGTCCTCACGTCCTGCCCCATTCCGTCTCTGGACTCATGTCCTCAGGAATGATGTCTCACGCTGGTAAGAAGATGAGGAAATGCTCTTGCCTTATTGATACTGCCAGAACAAACAAATCTCATTGTTTCTCAAATGAGACAAAAGGAATTTATGATGATCTGGATTCATAATTAAAAGTCAAAGGAGAACAGGGAAAGGAAGTAGTTCATTAATCATTCAGAGAGGGTGAAATAGGAAATACTGAGATTTACATTAGAGCTTAACTTCATTTTTCAGCACTTGTGCATGGCTTTGTTTGCATGGCCTTTTTAATTCAGTTGTTTGTTGCTGAAATGGTGTAACATTTCTGATGAAAACCATAATATCTGGTGACCAGCATATGTGTGTTTTAGATGCAGGTATGTTGCTGGTGGTAAGCTTAATGAGTAAGACTTGGTCAACCAGCTTTGTTTCAAAAGTCATTCTTGTTTACCAACTTCACCAGCTAAGTTTTGCTATAAATAGTCGGTATATTTATGTCTTTTTTTATGTGATGTATTTGCTTTATTCAAACTGAAATCATACCAGTCTGACTTATTGACCTACATAATGCGTTTGTAGCTCGGCTACATTTATTTATCCCAGACTGAAGCCCTGTTTACAACAGGCATTAAGATTTGTTTTAGGTAATCCGATCACAAGTATATTTTGATTACTTGTGTTGGGGTTTTGAGGGTAGAGTCTCTGCTATCATGACGGCATACATCAATCATTACATAAATGCATTACTGCATGATAATAAATCGTAAAAGGTAAAAGAAGAAATAAAAGCATTATAAACCGGCAAACAGTTTCACTTAATTAAACTTGCATTTAATATGAGCACAAAAATGACGTTTAGAGCAGAGTTATTTTAGTGGAATGTGTTTCTCATCCGTGTCATTACATGTTGATACCAGGCACAATAAAGAAGATCTGTGATGTTCTTGTGCATGTAAATGTATTCTCTATTTTTACTTTTTCTGATCGGACTGTTATTTCCTTTCAAATTTGCACATAACCGGAAACAGATCAAGCGGATCACTCAAAGTGCATCTTAAAGATACGATCCCAAAATTAATTCACAAAATCGTGCATATAGCAACGGGAGAGTTTATTATTGATAACATGTCAACAAAAAACATAAAAGAAGGGTTTTTATGTTTTGTTTTCTTCTTCTCAATGAATTACTCTCCTCTTGCTCTCTCTCTGTATTTCATTGGCTTTTGCTCATTGTCAGTCTCGTTCATTGGAACAGTTTGCACACCTGGTGACTCGTCAGTCAGATTTCAAGCAGGTTTAAAATCTATCATAGCTTCTGCAACTAGTCTGGGCATATCGCACAAGTGCACACACTACACGACCATCAGTCATGAGGATCTGAGACTTCTCGTTGCGGACGAGTTGTTGACTCAAAACATCAATGGAGACGAGCTTGAGTCCTGTTGTGTGCGCCAGGCAGATGTCCTTCCTCAGGGCTCCAGACTGTGACTAAAGTGGTCGCAAATGTGGCTCGGATTGTTGAACATGTTGGCGATGCTGACGAAGACGTTGCTGACTTGGAGAATCTCGTGGCAATACTTTGACAAAATCACTGCCATGGAGACAAAATTCACTGACGTGATTACAGGTCGGTGATTTTTGTCTCCATATTTGTGACTATCAAAATCTGCACGGTAAACGATCGCTAAGCATATTCTAATCAACCTGTTAAAACGCCGATACGAACATCTGCCCCTGGCACTTACAACGAGAACTCATATTTTGAGTCAACTGATCGCTGGCATGACGACTGGTCGTGTAGTATTCATTGCACTTATAAACGAACGCGAAAGCCTTAGATTTTAAACACCTAGCGAAAATACGACTGACAGTCACCAGTAACGAACTTGGTAATGAGCAAAAGCTCGAGAGAAAACAGAAGGAGAAATAATTCATTGAGAAAGCAAAACATAAAAACCGCTTTAACTTTATGTTTTTTTTGGAGCCCGACATCGACCATCAATAACAAACTCTCCGTTACTTCCTGTCTGCCATTTAATTCCCGGATAAGTATCTTTAAGATACGCTTTGATCGCTGTCATTTCGATTATGTCACAGAGGCTAGTAACAGTCGATCAGAAAAAGTAAAATAGAAATGACCGTAAAACATCACGAATATAATAACAGCCCGTGCTATTATCAACATCAATGACTGCCGATGAAAAGCACATTCACTAAAATGCTCTGCTAACGTCATTTTTAATAACAAAATTTAACCAGAATGAGCTTTGTTGCGCGATTTATAATGCTTTTATTTCTTCTTTACCTTTGCGACTGACCATATTCAATGATTGACAATAGCTGCTGCTTCCAGAACACCCTCAAGCAACGCAAGCAATCAAAAACCGCACTTGTGAATCGAACCCCACTAAAACAAATCTTAATGCCTGTTATGGCACTGAACTCGGTATCTGAGATAATAAATGGCATTAAGCGTGTCATCGTCGAACTATTATGTTCGGTTAGTGGCTAACCATCACATAAAAAAAGACATAAATATACCCGTTATTTATAACAAAAGCAGCTGGTGGACCGGTAACCAGAGGCCGACTTTGGCTGAAAGCTGGGGCAGCCAACACCAACATACCCATCTAAGCTGCATGTGATGCGAATCGTATGAAATGTTACGCCGGCTTCGGCAACAGGCTGGCTTTAATTAAAGGCCGTAGCCGCCGCAAAATCTCGTATTTTCTATTTCACTCTCTGAATGATTGTCGAACTGCGCTCTTTCCTGCTCCTGACGCAGTAGCCGAGATCAGATAAATCATAAATTCCTTTTTGTCTCATTTGAAACAATGAACTGTTCTGGCTTCTCAATAAAAGGCAGAGCATTTCTCATCTTCTTCGGCGTGAACATCATTCACGGAGGACATGATCGATGAAGGACTCTCGTGATGGCTCACTGAGTCGTTGAAGACTCAGAGCACAATATGAGCACCAAATGTCGAGTGGCTGCCTCCCTCGGCTGAGCTAACTATGTTGCATCTTCTTTACTACAATACACACTTTGTACCATGAACAGGTCACGGTTTTGTGTAAATACAAAGTAAAATCAGCAACCAACCCTTGTGCATACTGTAACTGAGATGGCTAAAAATAAACTATCAGCTTTTTTTTTTGAGGGCTCCCATCTATGACATATGTTTTTTAGGCAGAGCTGACTGTCACTGTGTGTTTGGAGTTTGTTCAATGTTTTGATGGTACTGGGAAGGAACCAGCCGCACTCTTCTGGGCCTAGGTATTGTGGGTACATGTCTGGTCGACCTTGTCATGATACATCTGTGTCATGACCATTTAAACTGGGTCTATTCCCCTAGGATTATGATGTCCATTTTGCTACGATATCAATTCTCTTTCAACTAATGCACATTCATTGTTACAAGGGACACAACTAACTTATTGAAGTACAGACATGCAGTACGACACATCATTATCATTTATCTTTTTTTTTTTACATTTAAAAAAATCTTTAAATATGGTCAATGTTAGTCAACAAATTTTACTGTCTTAAGACACTATTGACGGCGAGCCATGCTATATTGTAATTAAAATTTGTGTTTGACACCGACCCATTTTTGACAATTAACGACTGTGAGCTAACAGAAAAGATAGTAAAGAGGCATTGATGAGCAACAAAATGATTTCCAACGAATCGATCACATTAAGCTGAAAGAATCCAAGCTTTGCCTCATGCGGCAAATGAAGTGCAGTCAGGAGAAAACAGCGACATCATCACTTACCTTGTCGCATGTAGCTCTTTGCTCTAATCTTTAACTCACAATATCATTACTTTGTTTCGTGCGACTCACCCACCACCACCAGCAACCCCTGTCCCTTGTAACTCCTAGCCTACGGCAGAGGTAGGGAGCACCTTTCCCTCGGACAAAATGAAGACTAAGCAAAAGTGATACTGCTGTTTTTACGTTGTCAATAAATGGCATCTTAAGCTTCCGCTAAAGCTTATTTCAATATCTCGGTTACTATCAGGCGCAATGAGTGTATCTAAAGCTGTGCCAGCCGGCTAATGACAAACTGAAATCGCGGCTATCGTGAGATTGCGAACTGGCGAAATGGCAGGAAGTTTTAACCATTGAGCTGCTGCATGAAATAGAAAATCTGTATTGATTGCCCAGCCAGATGCGTCACACCCGTGAATCATGCTGAATTTCGTGCTCATAAGCGCTCGAACTGGCACTGGTAGATGACGGGCTGTCATATCACCAATCACAATACATTATTGAAAGCGTATGGTATATCTCGTGACTTTGACAACATCAACGGCCTATAAATCCCATTTCTCCTTGACGGTAAAGAGCCTTTCATATTAACCGAAACAGTCAATATCGCCTGAACTATGCGGACGCTCGGGATTTATGGCCGCGTAATGTATTTCGGGGCACGGCACGAAATTTTGTTACTATGATAAACAGCATACTGTGATGAGTCTTTAGTCTGGTAAGCAACTGAGCTTGACCTACACCGCAAGTTAAGCGCAGCTTTGATGATAATAATGGAGAATATTGTGGCGGACACGATCGATATTACTTATGACGAAAATGCATATAACTCGAGCGTCGTTTTAAGCGTAACCCGCAGGCTACATTATATTAAGAGTTGGACTAAACTGTGCCTTTAGCATGCGCAGAAAATACTTTCAATGTTTATTTTCTTTTTCAGCAACTCACTGTTCTCTCTCTAACTGTTAGATGCTGATGAACTCATCTCCCTTTTTCATAATCCAGCAATATGGCCCACTGCTCGTAACTCAGCATGCTGTACTGCTGGGCCGCACTAACTCCGCCGATGCATTCATGTTGGTAAATATTAAATTACATCTTCGCAACTCTTAACGGCAACACCTGCTGACTGCGTGGCAGGTGTTCCTGAACCTCGCCGCGAGTCGGGTGGAGAAAACTTGCTCGGTCGGTTTCACGGTAAGTGCGCTTTGTTCTTACCTATACTATCTTACAATTGGTGGATCTTCAAGTTATTGTCGGAAGAATTCTTTAGCGATAACTACTTTTGCTGGCATTCAAAAATTGCTCGACTCTGCCTCCCTAATTAACCACTGATAGCCAAACTCCCACCATTGCGCAAAATCTCCCTCCGGTCCTAGTGTAGTTTTTCCTTATCTGCTACGAAAAGCACAAAACCAACTGCATTTTATCACAGCTGTTTTGACCCAGCTCGGGGAAGGGCTATCACAGGGACTATACCGCATGCACGAACTGATCTGTGCATGTGATGATATTGGTGTTTTTTATTGCGCTATGAAATTAAACAGCGGTAACACCTGGCGTGAACGTGTTATAATGGCATGGCATTTCTTTAACGAAACTGCACTCATTTAAATTTTTCTTTTTCATTGACTAACTGACCCATCCGAATATATTTAAACCAGTTGGCTACTGTTTGCTCTGAAGCAACAGCGAGATACACATGCTGGCAATCGCAAACGGCTATCAGGCATCTGGTCTGGACTAGGTTACAAACAGCGGGCCAATTCGTCCTCTATGGACAGCATTCAGGTGCCATAACATTGCTGAAAGCTTCGCTGTTATATCTCTTTGTTCGACTGCGTGAGCTGTCAATCTGTGCTGAAAATAACTGGCCTGTTATTCGATCTCAAAATTATTTCTTCAATTTGAAGCACTGTAAGAACTGACCCGACGCTCTTCACAATTGCGCATGCTGAGATATCATTACATGAGCAATGTTCTGTTGATACTGGCACTCTTTATAAATATTGACATTTAGGTAACGGCTGCGATGAAATGGCAGTGCTAATAGTGCTCTTCTCTTCTCTCTTCCCACGGCGATAAAGGCCCCCAATTAGCACAACAGGCGGAGCATGCAACTCAATTCTAATGAGGGCATATTTGCAATTGAAGCGGGCGCGGTGAGTCGGGCAAATATTGGACCCAGCGATAGCGGCTGACTTGGTATTCAGAGGAAGATCGACATTATGACTGCCGTTCTGAAATGAAAGAGTTTTATTGTTGGGCATTTCTGGGCTCTTACGACTGAGAGAGGACGATGCGCAGTAGACTTAGACCGGCATGGTGACAACTAACCAACGATAATGCAACATTCTTCGGTGCTGAGGACATTGGTAAAATCAATCACCATTCGTGGAAAACTCACATGAAACAAGCGGTAATTATAGATTTGTGATTCCTGTTGCCACGCTGAATAAATCATTACTGAGGGCGGCAATGAAAGGGCACAACCCCTGCTGCCGAAAGGGTTCTTCGACATCAATTCCCCACGGTATCCAATGAAAATAGTCAGGCTGCGTGTTGACGTGAATCCGACGCTGAATGGGGAGAAAACTTCGATTGCTGGTCGCTTTAGTGCGCACGGTACTCGGTGCAAGGCAGGTACGAAGTAAAATCGGGCCCAAATTCTCATTTCGCGAAAAACAGGCTCGGCGCAGCTCAGGCTGGGCAATATGTTGCGAGCGCCGTCATCGCACAAAACTGACAGATTGGTTCAGGCGACCCATGGCAAAGGTACTTTGCCATCATCATTTTTTTCGAGATGGAAGTGACTCAGTACCTGTCATCAGGCATCTGCTAAAATATCTAGCTTCTATGAAGTGGAAGATATTAAGTAAAACACAAGATTATGGTGGCATTTTCTTCTTTAAAAGACGAATATGATAAACACACAAACCAAATATGTGTGTGTATACAGTGTCATTAGTGGAGGTGGCAGGTAATTTGAACAGGTGTGCAATATCAATCTCACACTCGTATTCCAATAGCATAACCGCTCCATGTTGCAACCTATTTTAAGATATTGTCCATTCAGTGTATTTATTTCCATCTAATTGAGCAACACAATCTTTAACTAAATAAAGATATTGTAAATATTAAAAGGCGCAATTGATACTAAGAAAAGTTAGATGGGACTATTTTTAAAGTTGACTTCAGTTTGGACCAAAGAGATTTGAAGAAGTTTGGTTAAAATTGGTTTAAAATTGGTTAAAGTTTAAAGTGGTTATGGTTGAAACCAGTTTGTCAGTTTAGACCAGTTTGGTTAGAACCAGTTCAAATTGGTTAAAAAACCAGTTTATAGTTTAAGTAGTTTGTAAATTGGTTCAAAGCTGAAGTTTAACCGGACCTTTGAATAGACTGAACCAGATGAATGAATAGACAGATAGATGAGCTGAATGAATGAATGAACGAACGCTCGGGCTGGGCTGAAATGAATGAATGAATGACGCCTCGAATGAATGAATGAATGAACTCAGACTCAGATGAATGAATAATGAATGAATGAATGGTGACCGAATAGTCAGATGCGGCGAACTGAACGAAGGGCTGAACTGAGAATGAAGACGGGTAGATGGTAGATGGGCCAGATGAATAGACTCAGATGATGACCCTCGAATAGGCCTGGGCCTGTGGTAGATGGACCCGGTGTTTGTTGATTGATCGCTTGCTGCAAAAGCCCGTGCGAAGACCTTCAATGAACTGTTACTGGAACAACCCCATATGGTGCTGAGCGATTACCGCTCAGTGATGCTTATCGAAGTCGCTGCCATCTGTTGAAATCAAATCGGCGAAATATACGTGCAGATATTTGATTTGTTACTTTCCGATTGCTGAGTAACCCCATCTGGTGGAAAGTCACCATGGCTGTCGCTGCCATCCTGACCAATCGCCACGTGTCACGAAGGCAATGATTGCTAAGCATCTGTTGCTGAGCGACCATAGTGACTGCTTATCGGAAATGCTCGCTGCCATCTGACAGCGATCGGCAATCTCCTGCGTTTACCTGATGCGAAGATACCCTTGATTTGTTACTGTTGCTAGGGCAACACCATGTGTTTAGCAAACATTACTACTAATTGATACTTATCGAAGCTCTCCTGCCGACAACGAAATCTCTCTGTTACCTACCAGTGCCAGCTCAGTTGATGGCGATTGCTTTAGAGCCACTCTGTTATTGCTGAGGGTATAACGGCGCTGCCAATCATGAAACTCCGAAACTGCCTGTCGTATGAGCCATTTCAAAATGAAGATCCCCTCTATGAATTTTGATTGCCCCAGAATAGCGACAACTCGGTGCTGAGGAGAACTGAGAAAATGACCCGAGCCGGTCATGGAGCCAGTACCTTCGGTGACGCGGGGCACTGACGCTAAGGTGCTGCCAGAAGTGAGCTGGCACGGGAAGGCGTCGGCGGCTTCAACTGCAACCAGTCGAGGAAGACGACAGATGCAGTAATTACGCTGTGATCCAGAGCGCTGTTCTGGCAATGCGGCAATGGGCGTGGGCGGGTCTGCCATTATGGTCGGTGGGCGCACGGGCGTAACTTTACCCCGCTGTTCGGTGGCTCGCTGCTGCAGAGGCTGCCGGCCTCTTCCAAATGGCAAATCGCAGGTTTCTCTTGAGGTCTTAAGCTTCGGGGCACCAAGGTTGAAATGCGGCTGCCCGATAAATATGAATTCACTATCTCAATAGGCGCGGTTGATGCCTCGCTCGGGGGCCGGTGAAAGCTGGCGGGGATGAGGTGCGTCGGGCTACGACCCGGAGCAATAACTGAATAATTTCTGAGAGAAATATTGATTGTGCTAAGCCGTGTGAAAGAACAGGTATGATTGTAAATGGCGGCGAAGTCTCTGCGTTTTTCTGATGCGAAGATAACGTTACTCGTTTAGCCAGGAAAAACCATCACGGTTAGCGGGCGATTGCCGCTGGTGACTTCAGTAATGGTGCTCGCTTGCCGTCGCCTTGGCTCGGAAGTGCTGATTGCTGAAGGCTATATTGGTTATTTGACCCTTTCGTTGAAACAACACATCAATGTTTAACTGAGCAGTCCTGCTCAATTGATACTTATCAATCTGCTATCGAAGTAAAAATCTCGTATTCTGATCGAAGATATGTGTTGTTATTTGATTTGCCAAGCTCGCTAACTTCAATACCGTAGTGATAACGGTCACTTGCCATCTGGTAATATTGGCCAGAAAGTCTCTGCGTTCTGTCGAAGATATGTGGGCTAATTGGTTTGCTAAGTAACGTCTGGTGCTGAGCATTACCATATTGATGCTAATGTACCATCTGGTTGGTATCAACCCTCTGTATACTTTGGTGGCAGTCTGTTTATTTCTGGGTAACCCCGTCTGTTGCTGAGCATTACCAGTGACCAGCAATCGAAGTGTCGCTAACGTCTGGTAATCGGCTGGAAGTCAGCTGCCTGCTGGTGCCCGAAGATATGTGTTGCATACGGTGCTGAGCATTACCACAGTGATAGTATCAGTGATCGCTGCCATCTGACAACTCAGTCGTTTGTTACTGGAATTTGCTGGGAGTAACCCCATGTGTTGCCCAGGCTTTGACCCGCACCATGACAACAATGAAGTGATACTTGCCATCGATAATCGACGCAATCCGCGCGCGATAGCGATATGTGACAGGCCAAGGCGTAACCCCGTCTGTTTATTACCATAGTGACTCAACCAATCAGGCTGTCGCTGCCATCTGGTGGCCGGTCAATACTGGCCAATGAACTGACCACCGATTTAACTGAGGTAACACCCATCTGTTGCTGACTTGTGTCTGGTGATGTGTCGAAGTGTCGCTGCCATCTGGGTGGTCAACCGGTATCTCCTGCGTTTTCTGATGCTGAAAGACTATGGCTGTTTGTTATTTGGTTGGCGCGCTGGCGGTTCAATTGACCAGTAATCGAAGTGTCGCTGCCATCTGGTAACCCAGTATCTGCGTTTCTGATGCTGAAGATATATGACTGACTAACAAATTTGCTAAGGCTTAACCCCATGTGGTTTAGCTGAGCTCTATTGACAATGAAGTGTCCTTGCCATCCTGAGGCGAAGCAAATCAACGCAGAAGTATGCTCTTTTCTGGTGCCCGATATGTGTGTTTCTGCGTTGCCCAAGGTAACCCCAGTATCTGTTTAACGGGCAGAATTACCGCCAGTGACTGTCAATCATGTCGCTGCTGGTAATAAATCAGCCGGAAAGTCGGCTACTACGGTGCCCGAAATGCCAACGATTTGTTTAAAATAACCCCATGTGATTTGCTTCAAACGTAATCAAAGGTGATAGTAATCAAGCAATCGCTACCATCTGATCAGCCGAAAATGCGTTTTTTCTGATGCGAAAATAACCGATTTGACCTTTCGTTAGAACCCCATCTGAAACGCTGAGCAGTGGCTAATGAAGTGTCTGCCGTCTGATGAAATAATCTGCCAGTACACCGATTGCGAAGATATGATTTGTTGCTGGAACGCTGAAGGTAACCCCGGCTGAACGCTGGGCGTGATCGGGTGACCAATAATCAGTGATACTTGCCATCTGAGCCAATGGGGCATCTGCATTTTTCGATGCGAAGACTGTATTGACGCTGGGCCAACATCTGACGCTGAGCGGTGCTGCTGGGTAATGGTGTCGCTGCCATCACGAACAGCTCAAATCGGCAGAAGTTTCTCTGTTTTCTGATTGCGAAGATAAGACCCACTGCTAAAGTGAATTTATTGCCAGGGGAACAACGGCGGCTGCCCGGTCGTGTCTCCAGCGACTTTGCTATCGTACCAGACAAACCGGCACTGTGGGCTATCTCATGAATTTTTATTCCTTTAGGTATTTCATTTAATATTTAGCAGAAATTCAGAAAGTGTTGGTGGAATATGTTAACTGTAACTGCTGCCAGCTTATGTTTCTATGAAACTTCTGTCGAGGAGATATCACGATGTCTTTCATTAGAGAGGTGTGAACTGATTACTAGTGCTTAGTGTTTGGCACAGGCGTATAGATCCTGAGGATGCTGATTGATTAGGTCTGGCTGTGAATCAGAGTGAATACAGAGCTCAATGCGGCCTAAATACCATTGTAAGAATCCGGAGTGAGCGTGCGGGGCATCTTTGAAATTTACCCCATTTTTGGTGATAACTCTTACATGCGGCATGTGTGACCCAATCACTGCGTTTCTCAGTATCTAAGCTGGGAAAGATTTGTACTGTGTTCAGTCTATGGATTTTTAGGCGTTTGCCCTGAGCGGCCGTGCCCGGTAACGCAAAGTCGCCCAGCTGCGTTGATCTCAATAACTGACACCTCTTCGTCTCATAGCTTGATGGCGAAGATTGGCTCGAGTTTTGTGCGGCTAAGTAATAAAGAAACCATAAAAACTCCAAAAACTCAGAAACATGTGAACAATAGTGATAGCTGCAGCACCGCATTGACCGGTATTGTTATAATAATAACTGAATAGGCATTCCCTGAAAGAAAAATATTGATTGATAACTGCTGTCGCTAGATCAGGTAACGATAGCGAAAGAACGAAGTATGATTGATAAACTAATCGTCGAAGAATGCTATGCGTTGGCAATGTTTATTACTGGAACTGGGCAAACACGTATTGAAACGCTGCGTTGAACGGCTACGGCTGCGTAACCGCTGCGTCTGAGTCAATAGTCGGCCGGAAATCTGCATTTTCTGATGCGAAGATTATGTGATATGTTCGCTGTAGGGTGGCTTCCCATGTGTTGCTGAGCCATAGTGAGCTGCTATCGAAGTCGCATCCGGAGGCAAATCGGTGAACCGGAAGTCTCTGCGATGTTCTGATCGAAGACTGTTTGTTATTTGATTTGCTGGTAACTTCCCTCGCTGTTAACGAACGGTACCACCATGGTGATTATAATCGAAATCTTTGATATCTAAATGATAGATACTGAAGATATGATTTGTAGAATAGATTTAGCTGGGGTATTTGCTGAGCGATTCCGCCAGTGTGCTGTCGAGTGTTTTGCTTGTCACCAACAAATCGGCCATTCTCTGCGTTTTTTGAACCTGGAACTGACACCGTTTGCTGAGAGACCGGCCCGTATTTGCTGAGCGACCCACTTAGTGATTTATGGTCGCTGTCTGGTAAAAATCGGTCGACTGGTGACTCACCCTGCACTGCGATCGTTTGTTGCTGGGTGCTGAACCGCTTCCCATGCGGTGATTGAGCGAGTTACCATGGTGTTCAATCGAAGTCTCGCTTTGATTGTGGGGCGAGAAATCTGCGTTTTTCAGCGATTTTCGTTGCTAGGTAACCATCTGTTATGAGCATTACCGGCTCAAGACTTTGTCAGCAGTATTCTAAACTGAACTATATATTAGAATAGTTTAAAAAACAGAGATGGAATATTGAAAGAAAGCCAGCGATAACAAGCGACTGCTACTTTAGCGGTGGCGTGCCCGTCGAGAATTTGAGTCACAATTTCAACGGCGTCTCACTGACAGTCCGGAACGCGAAGATGGCATCAGGCGGCGGCAACCCCAAATCACAAAAGCCATGTCTGAAATACTTTAGTTTTATTCGATAGATATTGAAAAATTGATGAACGCGGCGTTAAAGACAGCCCATGCTGGCATACCGTTAAAACCACTAGCAACATGGTCATCTCGAAAAATGCGGCATGGCTTTCAATATGATGAACTCCAGCTTAAACAACGGCGTCTGTACGCAGCCGCCACACTAACTGATGCTGCATCGACGAGAGGCCATCACTGAAAATCTGGAGACATGAACTTCAATCGGTGAGTAGACAATTCGAGGGATGTCGTCAATGGAACGGTACCTATCTGGCAGGTGGAACGGTCACCAATGAAGTGTATGGCTGCAGCACTTCGAACAAAATAAAGGAATCAATCGAAAGACGAAGATCAATGTACCCCACCGGGCCAGTGAACATCCCCAACGGCATCTGGCCGCAGCGACATTCAATGACAGGCACAGGAAAATAACAACAATGGCGCGGCACAAAACTTCAGTAACCACGCGAAAAGGGATCTGTGGGCCCCATATCTTTAACGGTTTCAATGGCTTTAATTGCGTCGATGCAGTCGGAGAAGATTATCTTCAAACGCAAATATACCGTAATGCGCACAATAACCCCGGCTGTCGTAGAGATCAGAAACGATGGCTGTTGTAGGCTGGGTGGCGACTCACTGACTAAACGATCTTTATAAGCGCAGCCATTAACTGCTTTTGAGACCAGCTTTGAAGCCAACGTCGCGTGATCAGGCTGGCATATGAAATGACATGCGTGCGCATCGAGCAACAGCGCGGCAGTCTGCGCAAATGTGAAAAAAACTTTCGCGTCTGGTCCCCAATCAGAGACGGCGTGTATCGAAATATTTACGCGGCAATAACGAAGCATCAAAACTTTGTCCAAATATATTTTTTTAAAATAGTAGATGATGACTATTCACTTTATTATTATTGGCATAAGCTGGACAATCTGGAAGCCTATCTAATATCAGCATTTTATTTACTTGTTGCTCGCGGGTGCAAATTGCTGAAATTGACGACGGCACTTTCAGCAGTAATCGGCAGATCTCGGCTATTGCTGCCCGGCTACATCGTTCTGCTAAACTCGGCTGAACCAGACGGCAACCACCTGCATTGATCGAGAGATGAACAGATAGTCACCGAGTCTGGAAAGCGCCAAGGGGTGCCGCCGCCCAACTGGCGATTACCTGGTCGCTCAAACGCCGTTCGGCGAAGGAGCGAAGGCGGTGCGGGCGGAATGGCTGGTGAGAATATTGAGGCTTTTATGGGCGTTGGCCATGATCACAACCTGCGGCGTATGGTATTCTCTTCCGGTGCGTGACAGCCAGAACATCGGCAGAAAGAAAGCAAATGACGATGTATGAACAAGTCTCAATACTGCTCAGCAAACGGTGAAGATACCTCACTGTAGATAACGAAAAGCGCTCTTTCCGTCGAGATCTCGGTGGCATTCTGGCAACAAGCTGAAATATGGCTCAAAATAAAGATCGCTGGCTTGCTAAATGAGACTTTACGTCTTGTCGTTTTTTGACGAGCTCCCGCCGACATTTGTGCATAAGACTGATGGTGCGATCA
>NW_026266309.1:0-36656 GCF_025860055.1 Xyrauchen texanus
AGTTTTAAGTGAAACACGAAGCAAAGGTGTCATTTTAAGAAGCAGAGAAAGAGACATTGAAGAAGGCGAAAAGTGCACCAGGTATTTCTTTAAAAAAATTATCACACGGGAGGGGTAATAACATCTTTAAAAACTGGAGGGAGGGAAGTGCACACAACAAAAGAAGTTTTAAGTGGGGTCACAAAATACTATGAAGATTTGTATTGCAAAAAAGAGTAGATAATGACACTTTAAGGGAAGTTTTAGCGTTTTTAGAGAAAAATGTCAATGGCAAAGGTGTTTTTTATCCCAGGATTTTAACATTTTAGAAATTCATAAGGCTCTTAGAAGTTTTAAAAGGGAAGTCCCCAGGAATGGATGGACTCCCCTAGAGTTTTATGTGACTTTTTGGGATATTTTAGCACATGAATTATTGACTGTTTTTAAAGAATTTGAGACTTTGACCAGACTTCCAGACAGCTTTAGAATAGGGACAGTTTCACTGTTGTACAAAAAGGGAGACAAGACTGACCTAAAGAACTGGCGACCGATTACGCTTTTAAATTTTGACTGTAAGCTTTTTAGTAAGATTTTAGCCACACGTATGTCGACTGTTTTAGAGGACGTAATCCACCAGGATCAAGCTTGTGCTGTGCCAGGGAGGAAGATCACGGACAGCCTAGTACTGATTAGAGATGCCATCTGTTATGCGAGGGACAGAAATATTCGGCTAGTAGTCCTCAATTTAGATTTTGAAAAAGCATTTGATCGTGTCTCGCACCAGTACTTGTTTCACGTACTGATAAAAATGGGTTTTCCAGGGAGGTTCATAGCCTGGGTGGGACTGCTGTACAATGACATAGTCAGCAAAATTCTTGTAAATGGGCACTTAACCAAAACAATAAATATCTGTAGTGGTGTCCGTCAGGGATGCCCTTTATCTCCACTCCTTTATGTGGCGTGCATTGAGCCACTGGCACAGATCTTGAGAAAGGATAAATGGATTAAAGGACTAGACGCTCCGGGACTGGTGGATTGACGACCTGTGTCCTGTGCATGGACGACGTGACCCTTTTAGCGACAGATTTTTTATCAGTAAGAAGAGCAATGGATGTGACAGACTGGTACGGTCAGGCCTCGGCGCCAAGCTCAACAGAAGTAAGTCCGAGGCCCAGTTTTTCGGGCCGTGGGGAAATGTGGACACAGGTGGACTTGAAGTCGCTTTTAAAGAGACTGATTTAAAAATTTTAGGGGTTAAATTTGACAATGAGGGTGGAGGACGGGAAATTGGACTGACATGATAGGGAAAGTCAGGCAAAGACTGGGGTTTTGGGGACTAAGACGATTGACTCTAGAAGGAAAGGTTTTAATATTTAAAGCAGTGATTTTACCCTTACTTTTAATTACATGCTCTGTTTTTAGTCCCCTAGGAGTTTTCTTCTAGACCTGGAGAGGGCAGTGTTTTATTTCTTGTGGGGGTCCAGGTGGGAAAGACTGAAAAGGGAGGTCATCAAGAAAAGACCAGAAAATGGGGAAAAGGCCTCCCAGACCCCCACCTGTTTTTAGCCAGCCGCTTCACTGCCCTGCATATTGGTTATGCGGTGACCCCATCCACAGAAAATAAGACTGCAGCCATGGCCCGCTTTTGGATGGGGTCTTATCTGAGAGCTTTAAAGATTTTAAAAAAAGATTTGACAACCCCAGTGGCTTTTAATCTTCCAAAAGAATATGATTTTATCAAGAAGTTTTTAAAAAGAAATTGTTTAGAGTCGCAAGATGTCACCCTTTTAACCAACCACAAATCTCTTGTCTCTCTTGTGCAGGACCGGGAAACAGTGAGTCCAGTCCCAGGCCTCACACTAGGTGAGGCAAAAGATGTTTGGAAAAATGCTGCCCACCCAACTCTCCAGAATAGGCACAAGGACATGGCGTGGATGGTGGCCCATGAGATCCTCCCGTCAGGGCGGTGATGCACTCCAGAGGCATGGCCAAGAATCCAGTCGGCCCTCGTCCGGGTGCAGTGCCCCGGAGACAGTACGACACTTACTCTGGGAGTGCAGCGCTGCACGGGACCTGTGGGCCAAGACCGGCCCCCTGTATTTCCCGTGCCTGCCAGTGGGTAGGGTCCAGATGGATTACAAGCTCGCCATCCTTGGTGTGGGCCAGGGCTTGAAGGACTGTACTGAAAAAACTTTACCTCGCTCTGGCTCACTTTCAACTCAATCAAGGATGCCATCTGGACCACAAGAAACCTGCTGGTGGGGAAACACGTTACGGTTCCCCTCCATGCCAGCGAGCAAATGGTAACATCAAAGCTGCAGGGGTACCGGGCGCTGTTATTCGGACGGGGGGGCCGGGGTCACACGGAAGAGGTCCCGGCCGCCACCGTACTTTGGCCGCCTGTAGATGCACCCTTACCACCACCGGCTACGGGAACAGCAGGCCAGCGGGCAGGAGGAGAGGGGATTTCCTCTGAGCACAGAAGCGGCAGGTCAAGTGCCTTTCCTGGAGAGTGGGATGATGGCCAATTTGATAGGGACTCATCCCGGTCTTGAACAATAGATGGCATTTTAAATTGGCACCAATTTGTTTTATTTATTATTTTTAAAACATTACTTTTAACACACAATTGAAAAATATGGACTTTTAAGACTTTTATGATTTTAAAACTGTCTTAAAATTGACTTGTTAATTGTCCTTTTTATTTTGCAAATATTATGAAGTTGTGTGTATATGTTTTGTTTTATCGGTTTAAGTAAAATTTAAAGATTGTGTGAAAACATATTGGAAAAGAACAATTGTGGAAAAAATGAATGTCAAAGAGAAATGGTGACAATACATTTTTTTCGAAAGAAAAATCTGTTCTTATCAGTTTAATATCTGATACGTCCCCTATCCGGGGACCATATATTAAATGGATTTTTGGGCCTGGGAGATGGAAGAGGGGCTTGCTCCGTCCACTCTACGTATCGACTTGGTATTGCAGTATTTCCAGGCAGGGTGCGCTTCCCTTTCGGGGGATCAACATTTGTTATGAAAGACAGAGATCTTTGTTCATTAATTCAATAAGCGTCTGAGAGCGGGCAAATAAGGAATCTTTACTTTAGCTCTTGTTCAGGTGTGTGATTGCGTGTCCGTGAACGAACCGCCGACTCGTCGGCCGAAAGCGTAATGGTATAGTGCTGTTGTCGCTCACTCCTGAGACCACAAACTGTCACAAGGCAGAGAACTAATACACAGACTTGGTAGCAATAAAAGTTGGGGTTTAAAGTTTGTGTACACGCCTGTTTAATTGCAAAGCGCATTCATGCACTAGGAGTTGTGGATGATTTGTTTGTGTATGAGGACAACGCTGGTATGAATGGTAAAGAGGAGAATGGGCCCTCTGCCCCAAAACCCTTGCACTTATACTTACCTGGTAGGGGAGACACTATGATCATGAAGGTGGTTCACCCAGGGTGAGGCTCGGCCATTGCACTTCGGTTGTGTTGACCCTTGCGAATTCCCCAAATGTGGGAATCTCGACTGCATAATTTCTGGTAGTGGGGACTGCGTCCAGCTCTCCCCTGGTCATTCGCTTAAAAAAGAAAACTATCTCTGTTGTGTTTGTCGGGCGTGCTCTCAATTGAGGTGCTTCCCATAAACGCCAACCTGATCATTCGCTTTGCACTGTTTAGATTTTAAGACAGCATTAAACAATGTTGAAAGGCTCGCTTTTTTATACAATATTTTGAATCCTAAGCAATGGTCTTGTTTATTTCTCATTTGCATCTCCATCTGTAGAAACGAATCCTCACTTAACGTGAACACGATCAAAAACACGTTTAAATATTGTAACATTCGTATGCATGTCCCTCCGAAAAGAAAGCCTTGCGTTGTCACTGATCATTTCAACGTAAGAAACATAAACGTTAAAGTTCAATGATGCTATCTTTAAAAACCCCACAAGATGAAGAAAGACATGCTGACAACGGATTCTGCTTTCCTCCAATCTTACTGATGTTAAGAACAGTGGAAAATTCAGTCAATTAACAATTATATGAAAGCACAGGGAGGAAACAGAAGATGGACATATAAATACTGGGTTAACAAAAACTAAACGCCAGGATGTGCTTACATGTGAAAGGGATATTTCCAAAATAAAAATACAAATAAAAAAGAAAGCATTTATACTCAGTTCAGCTTTTCCCATTAAAGCTGAGGGTAAAACAGTTATTTAACATATTGTCATTATTATTATTATTATTCATAAAGGGCAACTGGACTTTGGTTGATTATTTTATGACTGAATTTTGTTTAACGAATAATGCAAGTGTCGACAACACTAATGACAAATTCTCTTTAAAGAAGAATTTTCTAATTTGCTGTCAATTCCATCACAAACTCTATACCACTAAGTATTTCAATAAATATATGTAACAGGAACTAAATGGTTTACCACCGATGACATATTTTCATGAATAATGTGAAAACAGTATAGATTAAATGTTAAATATCTCTTAGAGCAGACTCCTATTTTTCTGAACTTTGAAACTGGAATTTCTGTTACACAAGTTGAATTTTCTTGCGCTGTATCAAACTAAGACAAAGACCACACGGCATCCTCCGAGCTCACAAATAGAAATGAAGCGCTGTATCAAACTAAGACAAAGGAAATTTGGCGTTCAGCGATCCGACAGAGATAGAAATAAAGAACCGTATCTGCTACTGAAGTGGACGCCATCACCTAAACACGCAGGATTTCCTACTTGCTCACAAAGGATTTCGTCTTCACTTCAAGCTCACTGTTCAGTGTAAGAGAAAAGCGAGATTAGCCTGAATTATTAAAAGTACAGAGCCAAAGTAAACTTTGGATCCAATGGATCCGAAAAAGAAAAGAAAAGAAAAAAGCCACGATTTGCGCTCATAAGAGAATAAAAAGGTCTGTCTGGCCCCGCGTTTGATTAGCTACTCTGAAACAAGAGACTTCAGCGTCCTTCACTGAGACATAGAAACAAAGCTAGGTGTGGTGTCAGCGTTGGTTGGGCACACATTGACAATGCATACACATTGTTCCCTTTACAGGAAAAGCCAATGTGTAATATAACATTGCGAAGGGCACACAAAAACATAGCAGAAGAAAACATAAATCCCAAATGTTCAAATGTGAGTAGAAAGATCAGTTTGGCCTCCACACAGGGTTTCGCCAACGGCACTCCAGCCGCCTTCGAGCTGAGAGAAAGACATCAATAAAGTATCATTTGATCGTTTTTTGGTGGGAACAATGCTTTGCTTGTTACGCTGAAAAGTGTTGCACGCTGATATTGCATCGTGGAGTGGCATGGTCCATTTTGTTTGGTCCCGCACTGGTCCAAACCGTCCATGTCTGCTTGATAGTTTGTGACCTTTGACGCCTCACCGTGACCTCATCTCGCTTTCCGCTTTCCGCCGCCCTCTCACAGAGTGATTACGGCATCGCTCGGCCTTTTGGCTAAGATCAAGTGTAGTATCTGTTCTTATCCAGATGGAGGCGACGAGAGAGGATACACCTTTGCCGGCTACTTTGGTGCGGCTAAAAAATACTGTGAGATTGCAGGTAATGCCAGATGCTGAAACAACCTTCAAGCGTGAATTTGCACATGATTTTGTGGTTACCAAGCTTTTGAGAGAGGTCTTTGGAGTTCCAGCTACCCAGGTTTTTTGCCTCCAGGATTTTTCATCTTCTGGATTTATGGATCTGACCTTTTTTCTATTGAAGGGCTGTGTTGCTTTCTTTGAGGCTTGGGGGAAAAAGAAGGATCTCCCACCATTGAGGGGCCTGAAGATTTATCCAGCCTTTGCTCAAGACTATTTGCCACTGGTGATTCATCTCTACAATCCTTTTGTGGAGGATGGTGATGTCCTAACTTTTCTGGCGAGGTACTGTGAGTCAGTGAAGGGAGGTGAGCATTTAAAAGATCGTTATGGCATCTGGACAGGCAAGAGGAGGTACCTGGTAAAGCTACGGGCCGACCCAGCATCACCCGGGGGTCTCACACATCCTCCAGGGTCCTTTTTCATCGGTTCTAACCGAGGGTTCCTCCACTATCCAGGGCAGCCACTATACTGCCGAAGGTGTGGAGCTCAAGGCCATTTGAAGGCGGACTGCAGCGGCCAACGATGTCGCTTTTGCAGCTCAACGAGCCACATTGCATCAGAATGCCCGGAGCCCAAAAGCTGCAGCCTATGTGGGGGTGTGGACCACCTGTTCCGCACTTGCCCGACCAGGAGAAAGACATATGCCAGCCTCTTCAGGGAGGGGCCGGACCTGCAGGCAGATTTTGAAGCTCTGCTGATGAGTTTACCTGCTGAGATGGAAAGCCAGGAAGCAGGGCCATCAAACGTAGACCAAACGGATAGAGATCCTAAATGCCAGGTGGATGAAGGTTCGGGTCTTTCCGTAGAGCAAGGGAGACGTGTTGATGAGGATGTGCATCAGCTGCCACCATCCCAGGTATGGTCGGAGATAGATGTGACGGAGGTGTTCTCTGGGGTGTTCAAGGAGTCGGAGCATCCAGCAATGAAGCCTGTGGACATCCAGAAGTGGCATTCTCCTTCGGAAGGGGGTGTGAACCGACCACAGCAGGAGGCCTCAACGAGCATGTTGGCGGAGCTGGGGCAAGGACAACGTCGGCGACGGCTCTCAGAGAATTCTGGGGGTCAAGTGAGAGAGCTCAAGTGCAGTAGGGTAGGACTTTCTAGTGTGCCTCTGCACCAGGGGCTAGCTCCTGGACAGAGCTGGGGGAGATGAGTGGAGGGAGGGGGCCATTGCAGGGGAGCATGCTGAGGTGATAGTAGGAAAGAAAAGTGGGGTAGAGGAAGGAAGGTGTGTTGACCACATGCTTACTACAGGCAGGGGAGGTAATGGGGCAAGTAATGGTGAAGGGAGGAGGGTCCAGGTACGGGGTTGGTTTTGAGGGGTTCACAAGAAAAGGAAAAGGAAAGGGAAGGGGTCTTCGGGGAGGAAAGGGAGTGTTTAAGGTTTTGAATAGAAAGTAGGGGCTTAAATATTTTATTTCAATGAATTGCATAAGAGTGGGCACCCTGAACGCAAGGGGAATTAAGATGTTACAGCGAAGGACTGCAGTGTTTATTTCTTTAAAAAGACTTCCATTTGATGTTGTTTTTTTGCAAGAATGTCACCTACAAGGGCAAAGTGATGTACAATGTTTTTCTGCAGGTTGGGGACTGGGGCCATCGGTCTGGGGAGTGGGGAATGTTAGGGCAGATGGGGTGGGTATTTTGTTTTATTCTTGGGAGTTTCTGGTGGAGGCCATAAATATAATTTTCCCAGGGCGTGTGATAGTGGCAGATGTCAGATGGAGGGGGGTGGCTTTCTGTTTTGTGAATGTGTATGCACCAAGTAAGCTTGGGGAAAGGGGTGGTTTTCTGGATATCCTGGCTCCTGTTCTATACACCAACCGACTAGTGATTTTGGTTGGGGATTTTAATATGTCCTTAGACAATGCCTCTGGTAAGGTTTTGGCACAGTTGCTGGCAGACTTTTCCTCCGGGACTCATTTAGGGCCGCAGGTGGTTTAGTGCCCACCTGTACATGGCGCAACAATAGGCAGGAGGCCTCACGTTTGGATTACTTGTTTTTTCCAGCCCATGTGAAGGTGAGAAATTACACCCAGCTGCCCATGTGGTGCTCAGATCATTTTCTGGTAGGGGTTGGGGCAGAGGTAGGAGGTGTGAAAAGAGGGAGGAAAGTGTGGAGATTCAACACCTCCTATCTTAAAGATAAATCTTTCGACACAGCTCTCCAAAGGCTGCTGGTTGGCTGGAAGAACCTACGGGGTCTGTTCGACTCTCACACAGCCTGGTGGGAGGGAGTGAAGGAGAGGATATCTCTCTTTTGCCACAGCTGGGGGATTGCAAAAGCAGAGCGTAGCCGGGCTCAGGCCCGCAGGTGGTCGGAGGAGCTGCAAACTTTGTGGTCCAATGGAGCCCTGAATACAGCAGAAGGGTGGGCCAGAGCCAGGTACCTTCAGGGAGTCTTGATGGATTTTTACTGGGGCAAAGCTAAAACCTTCCTGCTGTGGTCAGGGTCCCAGAAACGCCAGTTGGATGAGAAACCAACAAAGTTTTTCTTTTCCTCAGTACGGGGTCGCCAGCAGCGTAGTAGCATTGAGGGCCTGTTAGGGCAAGGAGGAGTGGTCTCCTCTGTAGAGGGAATGTTGCAGGTGGCTGCTGAGTTGTATAGGGAGCTCTTCAGGGGTAGGGCTACTTTGAGTCACGCCACGGGGATTTCCTGGCGGGGTTGATAGATGTTTTGGACAAGGAGGAGAGTGAGGCTTTAGAAGGTCCTTTGAGCCTTCTTGAGGTTGAGGCGGCATTGCACTCTCTGAAAACGGGTACAGCTCCAGGGTGCGACGGACTCCCAGTAGAGTTCTACAAGGCCTTTTTCCCCTTGATAGGGGCAGAGCTGGTCGAAACGTACCAGGAGAGCTTGACGAAGGGGCAATTGCCTCCTACTTTGAGGACAGGTTTAGTGACCCTCCTCTACAAGAAGGGAGGAAGGAGGACCTGGAAAATTGGAGGCCGATAACCCTGCTCACTACCGACTACAAGGTGCTGGCAAAGGTTATAACTGAGCGGCTAAAAAAAGTGGTTAGCTTAGTAGTCCATCCCGATCAGACGTGCGGGGTGCCAGGTAGATCGAGTAAGCTGAACCTGGCCTTGGTCAGGGACATCATCAGCTGGGCCGAACAACGCCATCTGCCTTTGTCAATTTTGAACCTAGACCAAGAGAAGGCTTTTGATAGGGTAAGTCACCCTTTTTAATGTCCGTTCTGGAGCACCTGAGGTTTGGTCCTATCTTCAGGTCCTGGGTTATGCTTCTATATGCGGGGCCATGAGCAGAATCGAGGTGAATGGGTTCTACTCTGAGCTGGTAGAGCAGCGGAGAGGAGTAAGGCAGGGATGCCCGTTGTCCCCCTACTATATATTTTGACTCTCGAGCCCCTTATGGCGGCTCTACGATCGGCCCCTTCCTTGAAAGGAGTGCACTTACCTGGTGGTAGGGGAGCAAGTTCGAAGGTTGCAGCGTACGCTGATGACACAACGTTGTTCTTGATCTCTGAGCAGGATTTTAAAGTGGCAGATAAGATACTACATGAGTTTTGTGAGATATCTGGGGCTCACGTGAACGTGGGTAAGTCTTCTGCGATGTTCGTTGGGCATTGGGCTGGGAGAACAATAGTGCCAGGGGGATATACCTTGTGCCCTGATGGTTTAAAGGTATTGGGAATTAACTTTTTTAGGAGGAATAGTGCACAGGAGAACTGGGGGGCCAAGTTCAAAGCTGCAAAAGCAAAGGTAGTCAGATGGAGCTCAAGGAGGCTCTCATTGTGGGGTAGGTTAGAAGTGGTAAGGGGGGACCTTCTCCCCAGCTTGAACCACCTGGCATATATCTTTCCAGTCCCCTTTGGTATGGTAAGAATCTGGAGAAGCTCGTCTTTTCCTTCCTCTGGAGGAACGGAACCGAAATGGTCACCAGGGCCCAGATGTACCGCCCTCTGAAGGAAGGAGGTAGGGGAGTGCCCTGTATCCCTTTAAAAATGGAGGCCCTTTTTTCCTCCTTTGTGGCACATTTGGTGGCCCGGACCACAGAGCACAGCGCAAAGTTCCTTGCTCAGTTTTGGTTGGCCTTTCCATTGAGGTCTATGGTCCCATGGAGAGGAACAATGCCCTGGTCTGCGGATAGGCCGGAGCACTACCAAAATGTGGCGGTCTTCGTGGCAGGCAATCCCTGGTGTCTCGAAGAGTCTTTAATCTTAAGTCACAAGAAGCTGTATTGTAGGCACAGGGATGAGCTGTTAGAGGTGGGAGGGAAGAGCGCCGAGCCCTGCGGGGTAGATTGGTCCATCCTGCAACCCTCCTATTTGGTGGGGTACTGCAAGGACCTGAACTGGCTGGCTGCTTTAGGCCGGCTGCCAGCAAGGGAGCGTCTTTATAGACATGGTCAGGGAAAATCCCCACTGTGTCCAGTGGGTTGCGGGCAGGAGGAAAAGATTGAGCATGCGCTGTGGTCCTGTCCTGGAGCAACAGCATTTTGGCTTTTAGTAAGGAAGTGGTGGGAGAATTGGGGGTCCGCACATCACAAGAGATATAGTACTTAATGGGAGGGGCTGAAGGAACTGGCAAAAGATCGCAGGAGAGTAGTGTGTGGGGTAATCTCAGAGGGAAAGAATATTCTGTGGGAATGGAGAACAGAGTGCGTGAGAAAGCAGTTGCCCTGTTTTTCTACAAAGAGGTTATTTTTCTGTTTACTTGGTAAAATAGCAAAAAAGGTAATCTGTTTCAAACTGTGTTATGGTGAGAAAGAATCAAGGAGGATATGGGGGGTTATCGAGGGTAGGAGTAGGATAGCTCTTAGAAGCTAGGGGCATCACCTGGTCCTGTTTTTTGTTTCAATTCTTGAAAGTTGTCAAAGACAAGGTTTTTTGTGGAGATTTATGTATAGTTGGATTTGAATTGTAATTTGTACCAAATAAATAAAAAAAAATAAATTAAAAAAATCTGTTCTTATCAGTTTAATATCTGATACGTCCCCTATTCGGGGACCATATATTAAATGGATTTTTGTGCCTGGGAAATGGAAGAGGGGCTTGCTCCATCCACTATACGTATCGACTTGGTATTGCAGTATTTCCAGGCACAGTGCACTTCCCTTTCGGGGGATCAACATTTGTTATGAAAGGCAGAGATCTTTGTTCATTAATTCAATAAGCGTCTGAGAGCGGGCAAATGAGGAATCTTTACTTTAGCTCTTGTTCAAGTGTTTGATTGCGTATCCGTGAACGAACCGCCGACTCGTCGGCTGAAAGCGAATGGTATAGTGCTGTTGTCGTTCACTCCTGAGACCACAAACTGTCACAAGGCAGAGAACTAATACACAGACTTAGTAGCAATAAAAGTTGGGGTTTAAAGTTTGTGTACACGCCTGTTTAATTGCAAAGCGCATTCATGCACTAGGAGTTGTGGATGATTTGTTTGTGTATGAGGACAACGTTGGTATGAATGGTAAAGAGGAGAATGGGCCCTCTGCCCCAAAAACCTTGCACTTATACTTACCTGGTAGGGGAGACACTATGATCATGAAGGTGGTTCACCCAGGGTGAGGCTCGGACATTGCACTTCGGTTGTGCTGACCTTTGCGAATTCCCCAAATGTGGGAATCTCGACTGCATGATTTCTGGTAGTGGGGCACTGCGTCCAGCTCTCCCCTGGTCATTCGCTTAAAAAAGAAAACTATCTCTGTTGTGTTTGTTGGGCGTGCTCTCAATTGAGGTGCTTCCCATAAACGCCAACCTGATCATTCGTTTTGCACTGTTTAGATTTTAAGACAGCATTAAACAATGTTGAAAGACTCGCTTTCTTTTATACAATATTTTGAATCCTAAGCAATGGTCCTGTTTATTTCTCATTTGCATCTCCATCTATAGAAACGGAATCCTCACTTAACGTGAACACGTTCAAAAACACGTTTAAATATTGTAACATTCGTATGCATGTCCCTCCGTTGAAAAGAAAGCCTTGCGTTGTCACTGATCATTTCAACGTAAGAAACATACACGTTAAAGTTCAATGATGCTATCTTTAAAAACCCCACAAGATGAAGGAAGACATGCTGACAACGGATTCTGCTTTCCTCCAATTTTACTGATGTTGAGTTTAGTGGAAAATTCAGTCAATTAACAATTATATGAAAGCACAGGGAGGAAACAGAAGATGGACTTATAAATACTGGGTTAAAAAAAAACTAAACGCCAGGATGTGCTTACATGTGAAAGGGATATTTCCAAAATAAAAATAAAAATGAAAAAGAAAGCATTTATAATCAGTTGAGCTTTTCCCATTAAAGCTGAGGGTAAAACAGTTATTTAACATATTGTCATTATTATTATTATTATTCATAAAGGGCAACTCGACTTTGGTTGAGAATTTTGTTTAACTGAATAATGCAAGTGTCGACTAACACTAATGACAAATTCTCTTAAAAGAAGAATTTTCTAATTTGCTGTCAATTCCATCACAAACTCTATACCACTAAGTATTTCAATAAATATATGTAACAGGAACTAAATGGTTTACCACCGATGACATATTTTCATGAATAATGTGAAAACAGTATAGATTAAATGTTAAATATCTCTTAGAGCAGACTCCTATTTTTCTGAACTTTGAAACTGGAATTTCTGTTACACAAGTTGAATTTTCTTGCGCTGTATCAAACTGAGACAAAGACCACACGGCATCCTCCGAGCTCACAAATAGAAATGAAGCGCTGTATCAAACTAAGACAAAGGAAATTTGGCGTTCAGCGATCCGACAGAGATAGAAATAAAGAACCGTATCTGCTACTGAAGTGGACGCCATCACCTAAACACGCAGGATTTCCTACTTGCTCACAAAGGATTTCGTCTTCACTTCAAGCTCACTGTTCAGTGTAAGAGAAAAGCGAGATTAGCCTGAATTATTAAAAGTACAGAGCCAAAGTTAAACTTTGGACCCAATGGATCCGAAAAAGAAAAGAAAAGAAAAAAGCCACGATTTGCGTTCATAAGAGATTAAAAAGGTCTGTCTGGCCCCCGCGTTTGATTAGCTACTCTGAAACAAGAGACTTCAGCGTCCTTCACTGAGACATAGAAACAAAGCTAGGTGTGGTGTCAGCGTTGGTTGGGCACACATTGACAATGCATACACATTGTTCCCTTTTACACGAAAAGCCAATGTGTAATATAACATTGCGAAGGGCACACAAAAATATAGCAGAAGAAAACATACATCCCAAATGTTCACATTTGAGTAGATCAGTTTGGCCTCCACACGGGGTTTCGGCCAACGGCACTCCAGCGGCCTTGGAGCTGAGAGAAAGACATCAATAAAGTATCATTTGATCGTTTTTTGGTGGGAACAATGCTTTGCTTGTTACGCTGAAAAGTGTTGCGCGCTAATATTGCATCGTGGAGTGGCATGGTCCATTTTGTTTGGTCCCGCACTGGTCAAACCGTCCATGTCTACTTGATAGTTTGTGACCTTTGACGCTCTCACCGTGACCTCATCTCGCTTTTCCGTTTCCGGCCATCCTCTCACAGAGTGATTACGGCATCGCTTCTCGGCCTTTTGGCTAAGATCATGTGTAGTATCTGTTCTTATCCAGATGGAGGCGACGAGAGAGGATACACCTTTGCCGGCTACTTTGGTGCGGCTAAAAAATACTGTGAGATTGCAGGTAATGCCAGATGCTGAAACAACCTTCAAGCGTGAATTTGGACGTGATTTTGTGGTTACCAAGCTTTTGAGAAAGGTCTTTGGAGTTCCAGCTACCCAGGTTTTTTGCCTCCAGGATTTTTCATCTTCTGGATTTATGGATCTGACCTTTTTTCTATTGAAGGACTGTGTTGCTTTCTTTGAGGCTTGGGGGAAAAAGAAGGATCTCCCACCATTGAGGGGCCTGAAGATTTATCCAGCCTTTGCTCAAGACTATTTGCCACTGGTGATTCATCTCTACAATCCTTTTGTGGAGGATGGTGATGTCCTAACTTTTCTGGCGAGGTACTGTGAGTCAGTGAATGGAGGAGAGCATTTAAAAGATCGTTATGGCATCTGGACAGGCAAGAGGAGGTACCTGGTAAAGCTACGGGCCGACCCAGCATCACCCGGGGGTCTCACACATCCTCCAGGGTCCTTTTTCATCGGTTCTAACCGAGGGTTCCTCCACTATCCAGGGCAGCCACTATACTGCCGAAGGTGTGGAGCTCAAGGCCATTTGAAGGCGGACTGCAGCGGCCAACAATGTCAGCTTTTGCAGCTCAGCGAGCCACATTGCATCAGAATGCCCGGAGCCCAAAAGCTGCAGCCTATGTGGGGTGTGGACCACCTGTTCCGCACTTGCCCGACCAGGAGAAAGACATATGCCAGCCTCTTCAGGGAGGGGCCGGACCTGCAGGCAGACTTTGAAGCTCTGCTGACGAGTTTACCTGCTGAGATGGAAAGCCAGGAAGCAGGGCCATCAAACGTAGACCAAACGGATAGCGATTCTAAATGCCAGGTGGATGAAGGTTCGGGTCTTTCCGTAGAGCAAGGGAGACGTGTTGATGAGGATGTGCATCAGCTGCCACCATCCCAGGTATGGTCGGAGATAGATGTGACAGAGGTGTTCTCTGGGGTGTTCAAGGAGTCGGAGCATCCAGCAATGAAGCCTGTGGACATCCAGAAGTGGCATTCTCCTTCGGAAGGGGGTGTGAACCGACCACAGCAGGAGGCCTCAACGAGCATGTTGGCGGAGCTGGGGCAAGGACAACGTCGGCGACGGCTCTCAGAGAATTCTGGGGGTCAAGTGAGAGAGCTCAAGTGCAGTAGGGTAGGACTTTCTAGTGTGCCTCTGCACCAGGGGCTAGCTCCTGGACAGAGCTGGGGGAGATGAGTGGAGGGAGGGGGCCATTGCAGGGGAGCATGCTGAGGTGATAGTAGGAAAGAAAAGTGGGGTAGAGGAAGGAAGGTGTGTTGACCACATGCTTACTACAGGCAGGGGAGGTAATGGGGCAAGTAATGGTGAAGGGGAGGAGGGTCAAGGTACGGGGGTTGGTTTTGAGGGGTTCACAAGAAAAGGAAAAGGAAAGGGGAAGGGGTCTTCGGGGAGGAAAGGGAGTGTTTAAGGTTTTGAATAGAAAGTAGGGGCTTAAATATTTTATTTCAATGAATTGCATAAGAGTGGGCACCCTGAACGCAAGGGGAATTAAGATGTTACAGCGAAGGACTGCAGTGTTTATTTCTTTAAAAAGACTTCCATTTGATGTTGTTTTTTTGCAAGAATGTCACCTACAAGGGCATGATGTACAATGTTTTTCTGCAGGTTGGGGACTGGGGCCATCAGTCTGGGGAGTGGGGAATGTTAGGGCAGATGGGGTGGGTATTTTGTTTTATTCTTGGGAGTTTCTGGTGGAGGCCATAAATATAATTTTCCCAGGGCGTGTGATAGTGGCAGATGTCAGATGGAGGGGGGTGGCTTTCCGTTTTGTGAATGTGTATGCACCAAGTAAGCTTGGGAAAAGGGGTGGTTTTCTGGATATCCTGGCTCCTGTTCTATACACCAACCGACTAGTGATTTTGGGTGGGGATTTTAATATGTCCTTAGACAATGCCTCTGGTAAGGTTTTGGCACAGTTGCTGGCAGACTTTTCCCTCCGGGACTCATTTAGGGCCGCAGGTGGTTTAGTGCCCACCTGTACATGGCGCAACAATAGGCAGGAGGCCTCACGTTTGGATTACTTGTTTTTTCCAGCCCATGTGAAGGCGAGAAATTACACCCAGCTGCCCATGTGGTGCTCAGATCATTTTCTGGTAGGGGTTGGGGCAGAGATAGGAGGTGTGAAAAGAGGGAGGAAAGTGTGGAGATTCAACACCTCCTATCTTAAAGATAAATCTTTCGACACAGCTCTCCAAAGGCTGCTGGTTGGCTGGAAGAACCTACGGGGTCTGTTCGACTCTCACACAGCCTGGTGGGAGGGAGTGAAGGAGAGGATATCTCTCTTTTGCCACAGCTGGGGGATTGCAAAAGCAGAGCGTAGCCGGGCTCAGGCCGCAGGTGGTCGGAGGAGCTGCAAACTTTGTGGTCCAATGGAGCCCTGAATACAGCAGAAGGGTGGGCCAGAGCCAGGTACCTTCAGGGAGTCTTGATGGATTTTGGCAAAGCTAAAACCTTCCTGCTGTGGTCAGGGTCCCAGAAACGCCAGTTGGATGAGAAACCAACAAAGTTTTTCTTTTCCTCAGTACGGGGTCGTCAGCAGCGTAGTAGCATTGAGGGCCTGTTAGGGCAAGGAGGAGTGGTCTCCTCTGTAGAGGGAATGTTGCAGGTGGCTGCTGAGTTCTATAGGGAGCTCTTCAGGGGTAGGGCTACTTTGAGTCACGCCACGGGGGATTTCCTGGCGGGTTGATAGATGTTTTGGACAAGGAGGAGTGTGAGGCTTTAGAAGGTCCATTGAGCCTTCTTGAGGTTGAGGCGGCATTGCACTCTCTGAAAACGGGTACAGCTCCAGGGTGCGACGGACTCCCAGTAGAGTTCTACAAGGCCTTTTTCCCCTTGATAGGGGCAGAGCTGGTCGAAACGTACCAGGAGAGCTTGACGAAGGGGCAATTGCCTCCTACTTTGAGGACAGGTTTAGTGACCCTCCTCTACAAGAAGGGGAGGAAGGAGGACCTGGAAAATTGGAGGCCAATAACCCTGCTCACTACCGACTACAAGGTGCTGGCAAAGGTTATAACTGAGCTGGCTAAAAAAGTGGTTAGCTTAGTAGTCCATCCCGATCAGACGTGCGGGGTGCCAGGTAGATCGAGTAAGCTGAACCTGGCCTTGGTCAGGGACATCATCAGCTGGGCCGAACAACGTCATCTGCCTTTGTCAATTTTGAACCTAGACCAAGAGAAGGCTTTTGATAGGGTAAGTCACCCTTTTTTAATGTCCGTTCTGGAGCACCTGAGGTTTGGTCCTATCTTCAGGTCCTGGGTTATGCTTCTATATGCGGGGGCCATGAGCAGAATCGAGGTGAATGGGTTCTACTCTGAGCTGGTAGAGCAGCGGAGAGGAGTAAGGCAGGGATGCCCGTTGTCCCCCCTACTATATATTTTGACTCTCGAGCCCCTTATGGCGGCTCTACGATCGGCCCCTTCCTTGAAAGGAGTGCACTTACCTGGTGGTAGGGGAGCAAGTGCGAAGGTTGCAGCGTACGCTGATGACACAACGTTGTTCTTGACCTCTGAGCAGGATTTTAAAGTGGCAGATAAGATACTGCATGAGTTTTGTGAGATATCTGGGGCTCGCGTGAACGTGGGTAAGTCTTCTGCGATGTTCGTTGGGCATTGGGCTGGGAGAACAATAGTGCCAGGGGGATATACCTTGTGCCCTGATGGTTTAAAGGTATTGGGAATTAACTTTTTTAGGAGGAATAGTGCACAGGAGAACTGGGGGGCCAAGTTCAAAGCTGCAAAAGCAAAGGTAGTCAGATGGAGCTCAAGGAGGCTCTCATTGTGGGGTAGGTTAGAAGTGGTAAGGGGGGGACCTTCTCCCCAGCTTGAACCACCTGGCATATATCTTTCCAGTCCCCTTTTGGTATGGTAAGAAACTGGAGAAGCTCGTCTTTTCCTTCCTCTGGAGGAACGGAACCGAAATGGTCGCCAGGGCCCAGATGTACCGCCCTCTGAAGGAAGGAGGTAGGGGAGTGCCCTGTATCCCTTTAAAAATGGAGGCCCTTTTTTCCTCCTTTGCGGCACATTTGGTGGCCCGGACCACAGAGCACAGCGCAAAGTTCCTTGCTCAGTTTTGGTTGGCCTTTCCATTGAGGTCTATGGTCCCATGGAGAGGAACAATGCCCTGGTCTGCGGATAGGCCGGAGCACTACCAAAATGTGGCGGTCTTCGTGGCAGGCAATCCCTGGTGTCTCGAAGAGTCTTTAATCTTAAGTCACAAGAAGCTGTATTGTAGGCACAGGGATGAGCTGTTAGAGGTGGGAGGGAAGAGCGCGCAGCCCTGCGGGGTAGATTGGTCCATCCTGCAACCCTCCTATTTGGTGGGGTACTGCAAGGACCTGAACTGGCTGGCTGCTTTAGGCCGGCTGCCAGCAAGGGAGGTCTTTATAGACATGGTCAGGGAAAATCCCCACTGTGTCCAGTGGGTTGTGGGCAGGAGGAAAAGATTGAGCATGCGCTGTGGTCCTGTCCTGGAGCAACAGCATTTTGGCTTTTAGTAAGGAAGTGGTGGGAGAATTGGGGGGGTCCGCACATCACGAGAGATATAGTACTTAATGGGGAGGGGCTGAAGGAACTGGCAAAAGATCGCAGGAGAGTAGTGTGTGGGGTAATCTCAGAGGGAAAGAATATTCTGTGGGAATGGAGAACAGAATGCGTGAGAAAGCAGTTGCCCTGTTTTTCTACAAAGAGGTTATTTTTCTGTTTACTTGGTAAAATAGCAAAAAAGGTAATCTGTTTCAAACTGTGTTATGGTGAGGAAGAATCAAGGAGGATATGGGGGGGGGGTTATCGAGGGTAGGAGTAGGATAGCTCTTAGAAGCTAGGGGCATCACCTGGTCCTGTTTTTTGTTTCAGTTCTTGAAAGTTGTCAAAGACAAGGTTTTTTTGTGGAGATTTATGTATAGTTGGATTTGAATTGTAATTTGTACCAAATAAAATAAATAAATAAATAAATAAAAAAAAATCTGTTTGTAGCGGGTAATAACTCACTAATGGACCAGGAAAATAAAATCAGAAGACTGCACGATACGTAACGGAGGTGGTGGTGATGCTGAGAAACAGTCAGAGACAAAAGGTAAGTTGAACCATAAAAGGTAGCTTTACTTTGAGTACTTAGTGTTTTTTTCCTCTTTAGTATTTTTCTTTTTTACCTCAATCACAAAATAACAAAACACAATGACAGGAAAAAAAAAATACAATAAGCTATATATCTCCTGGGTGCACCCTCTAAATAACTTTTCAGTATATCAATAATCACAATCACATCCAATGTATTCAAGTGAACACAAATGAAAGACAAAACAAAACAAAATCACCAGTGGTATTACATATAACCCACTGAAATAATTTCTTCAAGTTCAGATGGAATATCAATTGGAATATTGATCAGTGTTAAACTTTCCCAATTGCACTCTTGAGATGCTTCAGTCCCAAGGGAAAAGAAAAATATATCAGTCTCTGAAAATGTTCTCTTACTTATCTGAGTAGAAATAACGAAATGAAAAATTGTCCTTTCCTCGAAGTTCGTGATCCTTCAGAATCGAAGTGGGAGGCTCGCCATCAATTAGGGAAATCCATCTTGAAAGAACATTCACACACAAGAAAAAAACCTGGCCTGATCACAGACCAGAATATGCATTCAATATTGTATATCAATAATGATTTACAATTAAATATATAACACAGGAAACAAATAAAATACATATATATGCATACCATCATCCTAACAAATGACATTGTACTCAATTACCTGTCTATTCACTTTTTCCTCTTTTTTATTCTTCCACAGGCACGCAGCAACCAAAATGGCGTCAGCAGTGAACACTTAATACACCATGGGGTCTGACACAACCACACTGCAAATGAACAATCCAACCCATACAACATCAGAATATAACACAATTTTGTCTCATATGCATAAAACAAATAAACAGCTATTACATACAATGTGTTGTCATTCGCTTTTAAGACTATTTATAACATTGGTAAACTCACCGAGTCAAAATGTAAACTCTGAAGTGCCCGATTGACACAATCACACTGGATCATCCACTATCTTGTAGTTACCCTCTGATTTATTCAGTTTTTGTGAACTTTGAACAGTTTAAGAACTATATTTGTTCAATTTTAACACACTCTCGTCGCCAGATCAGATATCTCTGTCGCTCTGCATCTCTCGTCTAATCTGCACAATGCTATTCGCAAGCAAGGGCGCTGAGCCAGCAACCAAACTCTCCGATTGGTGGATACTCATCTCTTAACTCAATTCAGATATATATTTATAAATATATTTTCTTTTAGAATTTCACATGTATGAATAATCATAACATTCCATTCAAGCTACATAAAAATAAATAATATCTGTAAAACAATTATTTAACCAGGGTTACACTTTCCCCCTGAAATCATGCAAGCCCCTTTGCATGCTCTGAGTGGCTGATTAGTCACTACATTTGGTGAAACATCAGGTAAAATGGAAAGGGCACCTGGATTTTCAACACCATTGAGGGAGCTAACAAGGGCAGTGCTTAAACCCTGAAACAAAGACTGAACAACAAACGACAGGGGGTTTCCAAGTTGAAAGTAGGTAAGTCTCTCAGGTTCCCCTCTCTGCCTACTAGAGCATCTGAGCGGAATATCCGAATTATGCCCCCCCTCAATTTCTGGCTGTTGTTCTCTCCCTTCAACAGGAACATCTGATATTTCAGCATAGTTTGTCACTTCAACTTCATCTTCACTTTGGACAGGAAGGTTCTTTTCTGTTTCAGTTTGGTCCTCGTCAAGTATATTACTTGTTTCAGGAACCCTTGGAGCATCAACAGGTGAATCGTCAACTGGAATATCAACAGGTAAGTATTCATCTGGGGCATCAACAGGTGAGTGTTCCACTGGATTATCAACATCAGAAGGTTCTTGTCTAGTTGAGTCAGCATCTAAAGGAACATCCACAGTTTCCTTTGATCTATAGATGTCATGGACTGTAGAGAACCGTACTGTTTCCACAACTGGTAAAGCATTATACCTTCCATTAAGATCTTCCTCCTCTGGGTCAGCTGAATGAGTCATCATCCGATGGTGGAACACCAGGGTTCTGGCGTGTTCTGGGTTTAGAAGTAGGTTTGGGCAAGGTAGGGCTTGAAACTTCTGGTGTTGGTAAGAACCCACAAGGGAGCAGAAGGTCTCTGTGAAGTGTACGGAGAGGACCATCCTTGCTCTCAGGACGAACTGTGTAGACTGGCAAGTCAGCTGCTCGCTTTACTACTACATACACCTCGGACTCCCACTTGTCTGCTAACTTGTGCTTACCACGCAGCCGAACATTTCTCACCAACACTCGATCATTGACTTCCAAGGAGGAATTTGTCACACCTTTGTCGAACCTGGTTTTGTTCCGCACTGCACTCTTTAATGCTCTACAGGAGGCAAGCAAATAGCTTTCTTCCAGATGAGACCTTAGATGCTTGACATATTCGGAATGGGATTTCTGTGGACTGTCTTGATATGGCAACCCAAAGACAAGGTCAACAGGCAAACGAGGTTTGCGCCCAAACATCAATTCATAGGGGGTAAACCCTGTAACTTCGTGCTTCGTGCAATTATATGCATGGACTAATGGTTTGACAAAATCCCTCCAATGAGTTTTGTCTTTCTCTTCTAATGTGCCAAGCATATTCAGCAGAGTCCTGTTGAAGCGTTCCACAGGATTTCCCCTAGGATGGTAAGGCGTTGTTCGAATTTTCTTAATGTCTGATATCTCACAAAGTTCTTTGATTGTGCGGGACTCGAAATCTGGGCCCTGGTCACTATGAAGGCGTTCAGGGAACCCATAGTGCACAATAAAATTCTCCCAAAGACACTTTGCTACTGTTCTCGCCTTTTGATTTGGGGTAGGGATTGCCACAGCATACTTAGTGAAAAAATCTGTGATCACTAAGATATCTCTTGTGTTGCTTCTGTCTGGTTCCAATGAGAGGAAGTCCATACAAACTAATTGTAATGGTCTGGTGGCCTGGATGTTGACCAAGGGTGCAGCTTTTTGAGGTAAGGACTTCCTTCAGCACACAACGACCACATGTCCTGACCTTCTGTTCTACCTCAGCAGCCATTTTTGGCCAGTAGAACCGGGATCTGACCAGATCCAAGGTTCTCTCCATCCCCATGTGACCCATACTATCATGTAAACTGCTCATCACAGTGGATCTTAGCTCTTCAGGAAGCACTAGCTGGTAAGTGACGGAATCCTTATCTATCCGTCTCCTGTAAAGTGTTCCGTCCTTTACCTCAAGGCGGTTCCATTCTTTTAGGAAATAGGAAAGACCAGGAAGTTCCTTCCTTACCATTGGTGAAGGTCTCTCTCCCAACTCCAAGTGCAAAATCACCTCTTGAAGAACTGGATCGGCTCTTTGTTTATCACCAAGGTCTTTTGAAAGGTGAGGTATAACAGGGAAACAATCAGAACTATCTTCTTGTTCATAACAGTCGGGTACAGCATCGGAACGTAGTGCAAGGGAGTTTACGAGAGCAATGCCTGGCCCGACATCAGCTGATTGCCTAACAAGGTGCTTCTCACAGATGGCCTTGACTACATCATTCGTAGCGCTGACAGAATCTTCTGTGGCGGTAAGCTGATGCTGTATGAACTGTTGGATCCTTTCATGCTCCTTTTGTGACAAGGGGTTTTCTGGAAAAGGCTCCTGAGGTCGCCTTGAAAGGCTATCGGCATCAATGTTCAGCTTGCCCGCCCTGTACTGCAACTTGAAGGAGAAAGTGGAAAGAGCTGCAAGCCACCGATAACTAGTAGCATCTAATCTTGCAGTGGTAAGAACATGCGTGAGAGGGTTGCTATCAGTAATGACAGTGAATTGGCTGCCATAAAGGTAATCACAAAACTTTTCAGTTACTGCCCATTTAAGAGCAAGGAATTCAAGTTTGTGAGCAGGATACCTTGACTCACTGTGCGACAGCCCTCTGCTCGCGAATGCAATTGCACGCATCTGCCCACCTTGTTCCTGATACAGTGCAGCTCCTAAACCCTTGGTGCTGGCATCTGTATGAAGTAGGGGAGTTTGGGGTCAGCATAACCCAGAACAGGTGCGCTAGTTAGCTTCCCAATAATGGACTGAAAAGCTTCCTCACAAAGAGGCGTCCAACGACTCCCAAAGGGCTCCTTAGGATTGTAGTACTGACCCTTTTTGTCACTCTTTTTACCACTTTTCCTTAACGGTGGATACCCTGAAGTAAGATCATTGAGTGGTTTCACAATCCTTGAATAATCCCTAATGAACCGGCGATAGTAGCCGGAAAAACCCAAAAATGATCTCAGTTCTTTTAGATTCATGGGACTCGGCCAGGTTTTTAAGGCTTGTATCTTTTCAGGATCTGTTTTTACTCCCTGCTCCGACACAATATGTCCTAGATAGCGAACGGAGGTTTGGAAAAATTTACATTTCTCCAGAGAAAGTTTTAGTCCGTACTCCTTGAGGCGAGATAGAACATTTAATAGCTGTCTCTCATGCTCCTCTGGAGTGTCAGAGAATATTATCAGATCGTCCAAAAAGACCAATACTTCCTTTAGATTAATGTCCCCCATACACTTCTCCATCAATCTTTGGAAAGTACTTGGTGCGTTGGTGACACCTTGGGGCATACGACTGAATTCCCAAAACCCCAATGGACAGACAAAGGCGGTTTTGGGTTTGTCAGACTCCTCAACTTCTATCTGATAATATCCCGATTTCAAATCTAGTACGGAGAACCATCTGGAACCTGTCAGAGCAGAAAAAGTTTCCTCAAGATTGGGTAGTGCATACGCATCCTTCACTGTCTGGAGGTTTAACTTCCTATAATCAATACACAGCCAGTATATCTCCGTTTTCTTTCTCACCACCACTATGGGTGAGGAAAAGGGTGACTCGGACTCTCGTATGACTCCACTTGCTAGCAGGTCACGCAGATGCTTGCGGACTGCCTCAATATCTTGTGGGTGGATTGGTCGTGCTCTGTGTTTAAAAGGAGTTTCATTGTTCAGGTTTATGCGATGTTTCACCTTCTGGGTGTGCCCAAAGTCCAAATCATGCTGACTGAAAACTTCTGGCATTTCTCTGAGCTTGTTAGTGATACGGTCCTTCCATTCCTGTGATAATGGGGACTCACCAAAATTTAAGGTGAAATTGAGCTCCTGGGCAGGTGGGTGCTTATCTGTCAAAGAGGTGTTTGGAGGAGGAAGTACTGATTTGATCGCATGAAGTTCTGCCACTATACACCTTGGTGGGATAGCTATATCATGTTTGGTTTCATTTGTGAGCACCACTGGTAAATGGTAAGGCTGAGTCTTAGAAAGGGTAAGTAGGCAGCGTTTCACAAATACCCCACCAGGCAAAGATGAGTTAGATGGATGCTCTACCACAACACACTTATCAACCCCACAGGATACTGCAACGGAACCTTCCACAACTACTGTCTGACCTGCAGCCATGACCTCAGGTACTTTACTTTTCAACCGCACATGACCAAGAACACCATTTGAGTTTTGTTTCCGTCTTGTTTCAAGTGTGCTCAAAACCACTCTGTAACCAAATGAAGACGGTTGGTACGTTGGGGAGTTTGCTTTCAAATGTTGCTCATAGAGAACATCCAAGGTGTTTGTGCCTATTAAAACCAATGGTTGATTGTGAGATTTCACATCAGGTACTACTAAGGCTACGGTAGGAACCTCAACACTCACACCCAGGAACTCCTCAGGAAAGGTAATGTCTACTTCTATATAGCCTTCATATGGGACAAATAGACCATTGGCGCCTTCTACTTCCAAGATGTCATTGATGGAGTTAATGGAGTACTCTGAGAGATGCTGCTCATAAAAGGACTTGGGGACTGTTGTGACTTGCGATCCAGTGTCCAATAGACAATGACACTTTTCACCGGCTATGCTGACCTCTGCAATGCACCTAGCACCGACTAAACCCTTTGGCAGGCTAGCGCTTTGCTTACTAGAAGATTGATATTTGTTTGAAACATGTTTAACAGTGGGACGGTTTACTTTAAATTCAGCCCCTGTCTGTCCCACAACAAGGGCTGGCTTTAGTTTAAATCAAGGTTGGGTGTGGGGTTCTGAGCGTCCCACTGAAGCTGCTTCTCTTTTAGGAGCTTGCGTTTGGTAATGACAAGTGCAGGGTTAGGTTCAGAAGTACAAGAAGATGCAACGTGGCCATCCTCGCCACATGTAAAACAGTACCATGGCCTCGGCCTGCCTGTTGGTTTCTTATTGACTGGATTCGCACTCACATTACCGGCAGTTCCTACCTTCGTTTTGTACTGTTTGTCTGCTGCTTCTTGCAATGGGAATTTCTTCTGGGTTTTTGGTTTGGTCATAAGATTGGTTAACTGACTTTGTAGCTTAGCAATCTGTTTCTTGAGCTCTTGTGTTTCAGTGGCAAGTGAAACCACTCCTGGAACTTCTCTTTGCTCAGGTTCTGCAGAGACCCACGTTCGTTGGGAATGCATCAGAGCTCTCTGTTTAGAAGACCCAAGATGCTGCTTCATATGAGTGACCTTTGCTGTATGCTTGTCCTCTTCTGTGCGTAGCATGAGCAGAAACTGCGCAAAAGGAGGGGGACGGTTACGCTTTTGCTCTAGCTGCAGATCAGTAATCAAATCATTATCCCAGCAGCCTCTACAAAACTGCTTGAGAAGGTGCCGGTCTGCCTCATCAGGAGTAATACCACCTCTTTTGATAGTCACCCTCAAGGCTGTCTGCAATCTATACAGGTAAGCGGATGGTTTCTCACCGGCGTCCTGGAGGGTATTCATAAATCTTGCTAGGAGTTCATCCCCATCTTCAACAATGCCAAAAGCAGAATCTAGCAACTGAAGGTAAGCTGAAGATGGAGCTTCAGGGCTTAGATGTTTTATGATATCAGCTGCAGGTGGCAAAAGACTGTCCACTATCTTCCTGGACACATGCAGATCAGATAAACCAGGGTCTTTCAGAACAAGCTCAACACTGGAGCGCCAAGTATCATAATCAACCTCATTTCCAGGTCTAGGACCTTTACCGAAGAACACCCTGAGCCTTGACTGTACTGGCCCTTGGGCAGCCACTTCACCACTCCTCACAACATGTTCGACAATGAGCTTCTGAACTTCAGGTGGACTGAGTATTTGTTGAGAGGGAAAGACAGGTGGACCATTCGATTTAACAGTTCTGTGCTGTGACTGTGGTTCCTCTACCTGACTTGGCTTAACAGGTGCTGCTTCAACACACTCGCCAGGGAGTTTTTGCCCATTAGGGTTTCCATCTCCAGCCTCAAGTTCAGTGGATGCTGGTGTGAGCTCTACGCTCATTTGAGATAGCATCTGACTCAACACAGCCTCAAAATTGGTTCCACTCAGTTTTGCTATTTCTTTCAGTTCTTCAAGGTAAGATTTAGTGACAGTACTGCCCAATTGGTGTGTAAAGACACTAGATAATGCCCTCACGTGATAAGTGATATCTATATCACTGGACAGCTGGTGAGTATAAGGCAGCTGGGGTTCTAACATTTCCAAGGCTTGACCACTGTTATATTCAATTATTGTGCTCTGGTAAAACTCTGATTCTTTGTCACTAATGAAAATGGTTTTGGCAAAAGAACCATACCTTTTCAGGATGTCAATTAACTCATCATCACTTTCGGTTTTCGTCAAGCCACTAACAATCACAGAGTTGGGAACTTTAATACCCTCGGCCTCAACTATATCCATTTTTGTTCGTTAAGGGTCAAAAGATGCTAATTTAATCGTTTAAATCACAGCTGTTAATACTCAGACACAGCGCCACCTGGCTGGCTCGCCACAGTTGTAACGGGCAATAATTCACTAATGGACCAGGAAAATAAAATCAGAAGACTGCACGATATGTAACGGAGGTGGTGGTGATGCTGAGAAACAGTCAGAGACAAAAGGTAAGTTGAACCATAAAAGGTAGCTTTACTTTGAGTACTTAAGTGTTTTATTCCTCTTTAGTATTTTTCTTTTTTACCTCAATCACAAAATAACAAAACACAATGACAGGAAAAAAAAAATACAATAAGCTATATATCTCCTGGGTGCACCCTCTAAATAACTTTTCGTATATCAATAATCACAATCACATCCAATGTATTCAAGTGAACACAAATGAAAGACAAAACAAAACAAAATCACCAGTGGTATTACATATAACCCACTGAAATAATTTCTTCAAGTTCAGATGGAATATCAATTGGAATATTGATCAGTGTTAAACTTTCCCAATTGCACTCTTGAGATGCTTCAGTCCCAAGGGAAAAGAAAAATATATCAGTCTCTGAAAATGTTCTCTTACTTATCTGAGTAGAAATAACGAAATGAAAAATTGTCCTTTCCTCTAAGTTCGTGATCCTTCAGAATCGAAGTGGGAGGCTCAGCCATCAATTAGGGAAATCCATCTTGAAAGAACATTCACACACAAGAAAAAAACCTGGCCTGATCACAGACCAGAATATGCATTCAATATTGTATATCAATAATGATTTACAATTAAATATATAACTCAGGAAACAAATAAAATACATATATATGCATACCATCATCCTAACAAATGACATTGTACTCAATTACCTGTCTATTCACTTTTTCCTCTTTTTTATTCTTCCACAGGCACGCGCAACCAAAATGGCGTCAGCAGTGAACACTTAATACACCATGCGGTCTGACACAACCACACTGCAAATGAACAATCCAACCCATACAACATCAGAATATAACACAATTTTGTCTCATATGCATAAAACAAATAAACAGCTATTACATACAATGTGTTGTCATTCGCTTTTAAGACTATTTATAACATTGGTAAACTCACCGAGTCAAAATGTAAACTCTGAAGTGCCCGATTGACACAATCACACTGGATCATCCACTATCTTGTAGTTACCCTCTGATTTATTCGGTTTTTGTGAACTTTGAACAGTTTAAGAACTATATTTGTTCAATTTTAACACACTCTCGTCGCCAGATCAGATATCTCTGTCGCTCTGCATCTCTCGTCTAATCTGCACAATGCTATTCGCAAGCAAGGGCTGGAGCCAGCAACCAAACTCTCCGATTGGTGGATACTCATCTCTTAACTCAATTCAGATATATATTTATAAATATATTTTCTTTTAGAATTTCACATGTATGAATAATCATAACATTCCATTCAAGCTACATAAAAATAAATAATATCTGTAAAACAATTATTTAACCAGGGTTACATGTTCTTATCAGTTTAATATCTGATACGTCCCCTATTCGGGGACCATATATTAAATGGATTTTTGGGCCTGGGAGATGGAAGAGGGGCTTGCTCCATCCACTGTGGATACTCATCTCTTAACTCAATTCAGATATATATTTATAAATATATTTTCTTTTAGAATTTCACATGTATGAATAATCATAACATTCCATTCAAGCTACATAAAAATAAATAATATCTGTAAAACAATTATTTAACCAGGGTTACATGTTCTTATCAGTTTAATATCTGATACGTCCCCTATTCGGGGACCATATATTAAATGGATTTTTGGGCCTGGGAGATGGAAGAGGGGCTTGCTCCATCCACTCTACGTATCGACTTGGTATTACAGTATTTCCAGGCACGGTGCGCTTCCCTTTCGGGGGATCAACATTTGTTATGAAAGGCAGAGATCTTTGTTCATTAATTCAATAAGCGTCTGAGAGCGGGCAAATGAGGAATCTTTACTTTAGCTCTTGTTCAGGTGTGTGATTGCGTGTCCGTGAACGAAACGCCGACTCGTCGGCTGAAAGCGAATGGTATAGTGCTGTTGTCGTTCACTCCTGAGACCACAAACTGTCACAAGGCAGAGAACTAATACACAGACTTGGTAGCAATAAAAGTTGGGGTTTAAAGTTTGTGTACACGCCTGTTTAATTGCAAAGCGCATTCATGCACTAGGAGTTGTGGATGAATTGTTTGTGTATGAGGACAACGTTGGTATGAATGGTAAAGAGGAGAATGGGCCCTCTGCCCCAAAAACCTTGCACTTATACATACCTGGTAGGGGAGACACTATGATCATGAAGGTGGTTCACCCAGGGTGAGGCTCGGACATTGCACTTCGGTTGTGCTGACCTTTGCGAATTCCCCAAATGTGGGAATCTCGACTGCATGATTTCTGGTAGTGGGGCACTGCGTCCGCGCTCTCCCCTGGTCATTCGTTTAAAAAAAGAAAACTATCTCTGTTGTGTTTGTTGGGCGTGCTCTCAATTGAGGTGCTTCCCATAAACGCCAACCTGATCATTCGTTTTGCACTGTTTAGATTTTAAGACAGCATTAAACAATGTTGAAAGACTCGCTTTCTTTTATACAATATTTTGAATCCTAAGCAATGGTCCTGTTTATTTCTCATTTGCATCTCCATCTATAGAAACGGAATCCTCACTTAACGTGAACACGTTCAAAAACACGTTTAAATATTGTAACATTCGTATGCATTATAGCTCTCTTCGCGACAACACTGACACAGGTCGTTCTTTGCAACGGGCGTTTATTGCTGTGGGCACATCTGGTCTCTTTGGTACATCCAAACTTTGTTCAACAGTTCTGTACGCCGTGAGAACTACATTGTAAATGAACAATACAAATAAATCAATACATTATACATTATAGCTTAGCAGAGAAAATACAAACAGCATCCAGATTAATAAGGACAATATAATAGTACCTCGTTGGCCGCTTGTCATGAAAAAGAGGTTACTAAATTCTTTGCAGTCTCTTGAAAGTCCATTTGACCGTCTGCATTAACTTCAAACAACACATTTGCAACTTTGATGCAGTTTAACAAAACCTCGAAGCCATCTGCTCCGCTAGAATCCAAAGCAGTGTGTCGACTTAAACCGTTGTAGCGGTAACACAGACAGAAAACATTAGTTCCGGGACAAACGTAAATACACAGAATGATATAAATACACTGTTAACCACGTCTTATTTAGCAGCTTATTTTACCCTTTAGTTCTTAAGCATGTAATATATTTATCTTTACATTAAATGAATTTCTATTTGTTTACATGAAATTATAAAAGGCAATTATGAACTGTGCATCATAAAAACACAAGTATTAATGCAACAACACTTACACTCCCACCAAATCCCTAATTAACTTGAAATGTAGGATTTATATACACGAAAAGGCAATTAAGTGTTGTAAGACTGAATGAATGTAATCTTGTGTATGTGACTTAGTTAGATTCAAGTAAGGTAACTACTTTGTGAAGCGGTTCACCATTGAATTCACCACTTTCATCTTGACTGCATGAACATGGGCTTTGCGAAGCTCAGGATCCGTCATTTCAACTTCTCCCACCATTTCCTCTTTACATGGAAGATTCTGCTGCCAGAGAAAGTCCGGTCCTTTCAGCCAGTTAGACTCCTTCAACTGAACAGAGGTCAGTCCTCTTGAGGCGTGGTCGGCTGGATTATTTCCAGAGCTGACATGTCGCCATTGTTCAGGATTCGTGCTAGATCTTATACGTTGGATCCGATTGGCTACGAATGTGTGGAACCTCTTGGCATCATTGTTCACATAGCCAAGAACCACCTTCGAATCAGTCCAATAATACTGTTCTAAATTCTCAATCTCGAGCTCCCTATTGACAACATCGCCGTTATGGACTGAAGTCACAGCTGACGACAATTCAAGTCTTGGGATGGTCGTTAGCTTCGTAGGGGCTACTCTTGCTTTCCCCATGACGAGTGCACAACTGATCTGTCCTGTTTCACTTATTGCTCGGAGATAAGAACATGCACCGTATCCATTGAGACTTGCATCTGAAAAGTTGTGTAGCTCATAACGCATGACTGAGTCAAAATGTGATGGAAGGTAACTTCTTGGAATGTTCAGTGCTGCCAGGTGTGGCAAATCCTTAAGCCATAACTCCCATCTTGGCAGAATGTGTTCGGGGAGATCTTCATCCCAGCCTACCTTTTCTCTACATAGCTCTTGGAGGATCTGTTTGCCGACTAATATGAAGGGGGCTACAAACCCTAATGGATCGTGAGACGAGGCTGACTGTGGAGAGAACTCCTCTTCTTGTCAGTGGGCTCTCTTTAACCACGACTCTGAATTTGAATTCATCAGTCTCGATGCACCACTGAACTCCAAGTGCTCGCTCGATGTGAAAGTCTCCTAGGGCCATATCTTGATCTTTGGTCTGAGCACATTCTTCTGGTGGTATTGCGCGGTCACTTCCTTTACGTTGGACACAAACTTGTGTAGCCGAAGATTTCCTGTTCTGCACAAGGCTCTAGACTCTTCCATGAGATGAACGGCTTCATCGATTGTTTTTACGCTTATTAAGCCATCGTCAACATAGAAGTTTCTTTGGATGAACTTGATGGATTCCTCGCTGAACTTTCCATGACCCTGAGATGCCAGATGTTTGAGTCCAAAGTTGGAGCAGCCAGGGGACGAGGCTGCCCCAAACAAGTGCACCTTCATTCTGTACACTGAGGGTTTTAAGTCCAGATCGCCTTTGTCCCACCAGAGGAACCTTAAGTAGCCTTGGTGTTCCTTTGCGACATGAAATTGATGAAACATTCTTTCAATGTCGCACATAATGGCTATTGGACCCTTTCTAAATCTACATAGTACTCCGACTAATGTGTTGGTCAGATCTGGCCCAGTCAGATGATCATTTAGAGAGGTTTCTTGGAAACGTGCTGAACAGTCGAAAACTACACGGATCTTCCCAGGTTTGTGGGGGTGATAGACTCCATGGTGCAGAATGTACCACACTGATTGACTATCGAGTTCATTCCACGGGACCTTCTCAGCATCTCCTAGGGTTATGATGTCATTCATGAAACAGACATAATCCTTGTTATACTGCTCATTTTTTCTCAACCTTCGCTCTAAAGAGGTGAGCCTTCGAACAGCACATTGCCTATTATATGGGAGATTAGGTTTGTCGGTCTTGAAAGGAAGTGGTAGTTCGTAGTGGCCATCTTCCTTGTGCTTTATACCCTTCTTTACCTTTGACAAGAAGAGAAGGTCTTCCTGAGAAACTAGGTTGTCATCTGTAGTGTGATCTGCGAAATCGAATTCGAGAACCTTGATGATGTCTGTTGGACTAATCTCTTTGACCTGAGTTCTGCAAGCAAAGTGTACTTCCCTCTTTAACTCAACTGATTGGTGCACTGCAGGCGTCACCTGTCGCACTATGATTCTATGACTGGTTCCTATTGCATCACTGCAATCACTTTCTGGATTTGAGCAGCCGACTATGCTCCAGCCAAGATCAGTTCTCTGTGCGTATGGATGGTTCTCTTTGCCAGCCAGGATCTCCCTTGGTAGAAGAGCTTGCTGACAGTTATAACCAATCAGTAGGCCTACTTCGCAGTCCAATGGTGGTGGAATCTTGTCTGCTAATTGTTCCAGATGAGGCCATTTTAGGGCTGTTTCAGAAGTTGGAATGTGCGACCTGTCGGCTGGGATAAACTCTCGTGTGAAAAGTGATGGTAATGGAATCCTTTTCTCTAAGTTGTATCCTCTCACTTGCAGATTTGTTAGCCTTTGACAAGGTATGACTGTAGACCTTGTAGACATTGTGGATAGTCGCAAACTGACATTTTCCTTGTTTATGTTCAGATCCTGGGCCACTTCATCTAGAATAAAGGTTGTGTCGCTCTGTGTGTCTAGGAGCGCGTAGACAAGAACTTCTTGATCTGGTCGTTTTGTGGATGAGATCCAGACCGGAACAATTGGAGATGTTTGTGTGCTTACGCCGTCTTGTACGACTCTGTTTGTGGTTGCAGTTGCAGTTATCTCTTTGATGTTTGCCTTGTACTTTAAGTGTTCTTCTCCCTTTAGAGGTGATGACCTTTGACGTTCATTAAACTTGTCATCATGCAAACATGTTGGATGTCTCCTCTGGCACCTTTCACATGTGTTCTTGTTATCACATCTTCTCGAATGATGACCAGCTTTCAGACATCCAAAGCAAAGCTTCTCCACCTGCACCGAACTTGACGCCTCTTGAACTGTCTTTTCAAGGAACCTTCTACACTTGGCGAGGACATGTCCTGTTCCTTTGCAGAAACCACATGATGGAATGCTGCTCTCTGTTGTGTTTGTAGACAGTGTTTTGGCTTGTATGGGTTGGCTTCGTGGATACCTTGGTTTCTCACTTTCCACATTCTTGAGCCTGTACTGAGGATATGGGATCACAAGCTGAGATCTGCTTCCTTCGACAGAAAGTCTACAAACTCTTTGAACGGTGGGTACTCAGCTCTTGTTTGTCTGACTTCCATTGCTTTTACGATTCCAACTGGACACCAACCAGTCTGGCAATTTCAGCAGGATTTTTTGACTCTCATTGCAGTCGTTGAGAATTTCCAATGTTTTAATGTAGGGCATTGCTGCCTCACAGCTCTTAAGAAAGTCTGCAAATTCTCTTAGTTCACAACCATCCTTAGAACTTATTTTTGGCCATGCGTGCAGCTTGTCTCTGAAGGACTTCCCAATAATGAAAGGGTCTCCGAAACGTTTTTCCAGCAGCTGCCAGGCTGAGTCATATGCTGCTTCAGTTCCTAGCAGGACAAATCCTTCGACAGCTTTCTTTGCGGCGCCACCTAGGTACTTTCTAAGGTAGTACAATTTTTCATTCTTTGGGATGTTTTTCCTGTTAATTAATGCTTCAAAAGAGTGTTGCCAGTCTTTGAATTTCAAAGGATCTCCAGTGAATAACGAGGGCTCTGGAGTTGGAAGACGATTAGCACTTATAGCTTCTGCTAGCACGTTGACCAAATCAGAGCTGTTCTGCACTTGAGGCACTAAAGTTGATGGGGCTTGAGATACCAGTTGCAGGCTTTGTGGACTATGAAGGGCTTGCATTGTAGCTGGAAAAGATTGAGGAATGAATGGGGTGCTTGAGGCACGAAGAGTTTGTGATGCGACTGGTAGAGATGGAGGAATGAATGGGGTGCTTGAGGCACGAAGAGTTTGAGGTTCTCCAGCTGATCCAACAGTATGTAGCAAGTCAATCGCTTCAACATTTTCTTCGATTTGGTTGTAAACCTTTACTCGAGCTCTTGCAGCGTTCAATTTCTTCACTTCTTCAAGACGTTCGAGTTTTCTACGCTGCTCTTGCATTGCTTGCTGTCTAGCTAGGTTCTCAGACTCAAACTGTGCCAGTCGTTGCTTATCTTCAACCTCTAACCTTTGAAGTTCTGTCATTTCCTTCTCTTGTTCATCCAACACCGCTAAAACCTCTTGTGATGCAGCAGCTTCGGCAGCAGCCTCATGTTTTTTAAGTGAGTGAAAGCTAGAGTTGACAGAACCACATTTCGATCGATGTGACAGTGATCTTGATGGAGAACATGTAGAGTTTAGGATCGATCCAACATCAGGCCAGGGATCTTCTTCTGTTGTGATGCCTTCAAGATGCCTTTCTGCCCTTTGAATGATAAATCCTGACAGCGATATGCACGTGTCTACTCTACGTCGCAGTTCTGCTTCAGGAGCTTGGACTCGACGTAACTCTTCGTAAACTGTCTTTACGTCAGAACACGTAGCTTTCATGTTCTCAATTAGCTCGTACAATTCGTCTTCGGAGGCCTCATCATTCAGTATTTCTTTGCTTGTTCTTGCGTGATACCTCCACTTCTCATAGAGTATTCTATACCGACGTTGTATGCTCTTTAGCTTTTCTTCTTCAAATTCTTTTCCTTTTTCTGTTAGGGTTCGAGTTCTTTCGCTTCTTTGTAGCCTTTCTACATCTTCTGTAGCTCCATCGTCTATAGCTTTGGCTTGAGCAGGTGATTTAGCATTCTCATGACAGGTCTCAGTGCTCGAGTTTGACATTTTGGGCTATGTGTATGTGTAAGCTACAGTAGGCTAAGTGTGAGTAACTAAGAAGTTTGTTAGTAATTATGTGAATCTTAACAGATGTGTGAGGACTGTGAGCGAAGTCTAACTCTAAACACTTAAATGTTGTACCATAAAACTGTCAGTATTTAAACTTCTTTAAACTTCAAGTTAGCTTAAACTAGGAATTAGTTTGGCACAAACATAAAATATAAACCTTAGTTGTGAATTAAATATGCTCAAAAATGTATTAAATAATTTGTACTTTACACATGAAACATTTCACATCAATGAAAATTACCCTTTAAACTTATCTTAAGTTGTACTTTAACTTCTAAGACCTTTCAAAGTATAAATAAAGAAAATAAATTAAAATGTACTTTCCTTAACTTTACTGAAACGTGTTAATTTACTTAAGGGGGGGGTTTGAACTTTCTTCCTTTTAGATTTGTTGCATGTAACAATCATGAATACCAGCACATTAGATATATCCTTAAACGCAGGCTAAAACAGTATGCAAGGGGTTAATAGACTTGAGTCCTTAATTGCAATTTCCAAGTTAAACCACTTCTCACACCACTTTAACTTGAGGGGGGTTTTGGTAGAGCTCTTTCTGGCTTTTACACGGAAATTGCACCTTTAACAGAGTCTAATAACCGCTGCTCGCGGTAGCCATGTCGACAGTGTGTCCTGGGCCTTGCTTATCTGATATATGCTGGATCTTCATCACGTCGTTACCCGCCGTGGCCTTGTCGTCTCTCATACCCGCGCCGAGCAGGCGAGTTCTCACTATAGCTCTCTTCGCGACAACACTGACACAGGTCGTTCTTTGCAACGGGCGTTTATTGCTGTGGGCACATCTGGTCTCTTTGGTACATCCAAACTTTGTTCAACAGTTCTGTACGCCGTGAGAACTACATTGTAAATGAACAATACAAATAAATCAATACATTATACATTATAGCTTAGCAGAGAAAATACAAACAGCATCCAGATTAATAAGGACAATATAATAGTACCTCGTTGGCCGCTTGTCGTGAAAAGAGGTTACTAAATTCTTTGCAGTCTCTTGAAAGTCCATTTGACCGTCTGCATTAACTTCAAACAACACATTTGCAACTTTGATGCAGTTTAACAAAACCTCGAAGCCATCTGCTCCGCTAGAATCCAAAGCAGTGTGTCGACTTAAACCGTTGTAGCGGTAACACAGACAGAAAACATTAGTTCCGGGACAAACGTAAATACACAGAATGATATAAATACACTGTTAACCACGTCTTATTTAGCAGCTTATTTTACCCTTTAGTTCTTAAGCATGTAATATATTTATCTTTACATTAAATGAATTTCTATTTGTTTACATGAAATTATAAAGGCAATTATGAACTGTGCATCATAAAAACACAAGTATTAATGCAACAACACTTACATGCATGTCCCTCCGTTGAAAAGAAAGCCTTGCGTTGTCACTGATCATTTCAACGTAAGAAACATACACGTTAAAGTTCAATGATGCTATCTTTAAAAACCCCACAAGATGAAGGAAGACATGCTGACAACGGATTCTGCTTTCCCTCCAATTTTACTGATGTTAAGTTTAGTGGAAAATTCAGTCAATTAACAATTATATGAAAGCACAGGGATAAAACAGAAGATGGACATATAAATACTGGGTTAAAAAAAAACTAAACGCCAGGATGTGCTTACATGTAAAAGGGATATTTCCAAAATAAAAATAAAAATGAAAAAAGAAAGCATTTATAATCAGTTGAGCTTTTCCCATTAAAGCTGAGGGTAAAACAGTTATTTAACATATTGTCATTATTATTATTATTATTCATAAAGGGCAACACGACTTTGGTTGAGAATTTTGTTTAACGAATAATGTAAGTGTCGACAAAACTAATGACAAATTCTCTTAAAAGAAGAATTTTCTAATTTGCTGTCAATTCCATCACAAACTCTATACCACTAAGTATTTCAATAAATATATGTAACAGGAACTAAATGGTTTACCACCGATGACATATTTTCATGAATAATGTGAAAACAGTATAGATTAAATGTTAAATATCTCTTAGAGCAGACTCCTATTTTTCTGAACTTTGAAACTGGAATTTCTGTTACACAAGTTGAATTTTCTTGCGCTGTATCAAACTAAGACAAAGACCACACGGCATCCTCCGAGCTCACAAATAGAAATGAAGCGCTGTATCAAACTAAGACAAAGGAAATTTGGCGTTCAGCGATCCGACAGAGATAGAAATAAAGAACCGTATCTGCTACTGAAGTGGACGCCATCACCTAAACACGCAGGATTTCCTACTTGCTCACAAAGGATTTCGTCTTCACTTCAAGCTCACTGTTCAGTGTAAGAGAAAAGCGAGATTAGCCTGAATTATTAAAAGTACAGAGCCAAAGTTAAACTTTGGACCCAATGGATCCGAAAAAGAAAAGAAAAGAAAAAAAGCCACGATTTGCGTTCATAAGAGAATAAAAAGGTCTGTCTGGCCGCCGCGTTTGATTAGCTATTCT